>NC_138771.1:343550460-343570460 GCF_965119305.1 Pelophylax lessonae | reverse complement strand
TAGTGGTAAGACACCCCTTAACAAAACCTTCATTGGTATTTTGGGTGCTGCCATCTTGGTAATTTTGGGGGTACCAGTGACACTACTACTATACATATGCACTGTTACTGTAAAAAAATGACACTGGCAGGGAAGGGGTTAACTTTAGTGATCAAGGGGCTAAGTGTGTCCCTAGGGGCGTGCTTCTAACTGTAAAGGGGTGTGGCTTTTGATGTAACCACAGAGACATACAATCCGACATAGCAGGATCGTATGATCTCTGCTGTTACACCAGGGAGAATGACATGCGGCTTTGTTTACATCAGCCGCCTGCCTTTCTCACGCTTCAGTGGGAGATCGCGAGTGACCAGCGGACATCGGAGCCGCTGGTCACTTTCACTGGAATGTCAGGAAACGAGCGGGGGCGGGAGTGCGCCTCTGGCGGCGCGCGCTCGCCCCCTAGATGCCCAGGAGGGGCTGACTGCCGCCGTATATAGTCGTGCGGCAGTCGGCAAGTGATTAAAGTGCCAAAAAGGGATTCTAAGCTTGTATTTCTGGAGTATGCCAAGCACCTTAGACTTCTGGACGGATGCTACGGATTTGAAACGCATTTGAATTATTTGATATTAAAGCGATTTTAAAAGGAACATTTTTCATTTAAAAAACAACACAAACATGCTATACTTACCTGCTCTGTGCAGCGATTTTGCACAGAGCAGCCCCGATCCTCCTCTGCTCGTGTCCTCCGCCAGCGCTCTGGGCCCCTCCCCCTTTGCGCGTGCCCCCCATAGCAAGCGGCTTGGTGTGGGAGCACTCGTGTGTGCTCACTCTCCAGCCAGCTGTCTGCATCCATAAGGCACAGAGAGGGTGGCTTAGCGCCCCCCTCCCCTCCACTGGCTGTAATTGACAGCAGCGGCACCGGGAACCAATTGCTCCTGCATCTCAGCCAGTCAGGAGGAAGAGACCCAGGAGAGCCTAGGGTGTCAAGCACATCGCTGGATCGAGATCGGCATAGGTAAGCATTAAGGAGGGAGCTGCAAACTGAACGTTTTTTACCTTCATGCATAGAATGCATAAAGGTAAAAAACCTTCAGCCTTTACAACTACTTTAAAGAAGAACGTCACTCGCTTATTTAACACTGACTAATTTTAATCCTTATGCTGCTAGAATTAGTAAATAAAAAGGAAAGCATCAGATTTACTTGTTTTAAAAACGTTTTATATTTCTTCAGTTACTTGCTGGTTTATAGTTCCTGAGCAAATTGGGTCATAATCCCAGAAGTCTTCAGGAGGGGAGGAGGGGTTTTCTTAGCCAAGCACACCCACATTACATTGGTCATTTTATTGAAGCATTAAAATCACATCACAGGTATGACCGGAACATAAAAGGTAATGTGGTTCACGCTAAAGTCAGCGCTTATTAAAATCACATCACGGTTTGAGTAAGCGCTGACTTTAGCGTGAAACACATTACCTTTTATGTTCTGGTCATACCTGTTATGTGATTTTAATCCTTCAATAAAGTTACCAAGGAGTGCAGTAATATTCTGGATTTTTGCATGTCTCTGAATCTTACAGATGAGCTGTGCAGCACCCTGGGTTCCGGTTCACAACGTGTGAGTGTCGGTCACTCACCTACAACAGCATTTCTTTGCCCTTACTCAAGATGGCCAAAGCCAGAAATGCTAGGGATGTGTTTTCTCAGCAAAATAAGGCATGGTGACATGGATGGAGGGGGGGGTGGGGGGGTTGGCATTGCATGTTAAAAATTTGTTAGAGTTTCAGGTTTGTGGAGCACTGATGCAGTGTAGTCCTGCTTTAAAAGAAGACCTTCACTTATTGGAGACACTTTGCCTAAGGGCCCTTTCACACGGTCCGCCTCCGTAGGAAGATCCGTGCTGCTCAGCGGGGATCGATCCGCGATCCCCGCTGAGCCGGCGGATGACAGCTCCGTCTCCGCTTGCAGTGCGGAGAGGGAGGTGTCACAGCCCCCGCTGCTCTCTATGGAGGATCGGATACCTGAACGGATGGAAAATTAGGGTTTCCATCCGTCCAGATTTTACGGACAGGATCGGATACGGGTGTCAGCGGAGGTGTCTCCGCTGACATACGCTGCCCCATAGAGCTGCATGGAGGATCCAATCAGATCCGCCTAAAAAACTGACAGGCGGATCTGATCGGACCGCCCGTGTGAAAGAGCCCTAACTGAATTTTTGGTGTCTTTACTTTTTTTTTGCTTATCACCTATGCATAAATAATGCGTCTTTGCTCCTGGGATTTGCCTTCCACATATGCCAGGAAGCAGCAGGTACAAGGACACAGAGCACCTTTTGCTGCATCATTATGTGCTGGGTGCAAGAACCTGGAAGAGACAGCTGGCTCCCTATGGCAGGGCTCTGCCTGCAGCTGACAAACAGCCAATCACAGCAGGACACCGCTGTGCGAGTATCTGAATTGAAGATGACCCAGCAAACCAAGAAGAGGAGAAGAAAAAAAAAGAAAAAAAATTATATTATATACACACACACACACACACACAGAAATAACCTGCATTTCTGGTTCACACCAGAAAGCAGTGCGGAAAGACTCGTTTGCCACACCACATACATTATTATATAGGATTTATATTGCGATGACAGTTTACGCAGCACTTTACAACTTGAGGGTAGACAATAAAAATACAATACTCTTTAATACAGTAGGAATCAGAGGGCCCTGCTTGTTGGAGCTTACAATCTAAGAGGGAGGGTTAAGAGATACAAGAGGTAATAACTGTGGGGGGTGGACTGATGGAGAAAATTAAAGTGCAGTTGTTAGGTGGTTGCCAGATAGGTTTCTCTGAGGAGATGTGTTTTCAGGGATCGTATGAAAGTGGACAAAGCAGGAGATAGCCCGACAGAATGGGGTAGAGCAGGGGGGTCAAACTCAATTTAATTGAGGGCCGCACCAGCAATATGATTGCCCTCAAAAGGGCCAGTTGTATCTGTAAGACTAGATGTCCAGAGCAACCCCTACCCTTACATAAGACGTCAGGAGCCTCCCCACCATCAGAAGTTGAGTCCCCCACCCTCCCTTACATTTCAGTGCACCACCCCTACCTTGTGCTGCTGCTGGGAAGAAGCTGGGAGGCAGCTGCAGGAGAGGTGCGAGGGCCACATAAAATGGCCCAGGGGGCCGGATTCGGCCCGCGGGCCTTGTGTTTGACACATGTGGGGTAGAACATTTGCAGAGGATGGGAGAGGCTCGTGAGAAGTCCTGGAGGTGGGCAAGGGAAGAGGTGACAAGGTAGCTAGAGAGCAGAAGGTCCTGGGAGGAATGAAGAGAATGATTGGGGTGGTATTTTGAGACCAGGTTAGCGATGTAGCTGGGTGCCAAGTTATGGATGGCTTTGTAAGTTATGGTTAGCAGGTTGAGCGGCGGCCAATGGAGGGATTGGCAAAGAGGGGTAGCAGACACAGAGCGGTCTGTAAGGAGGGTGAGCCTGGCAGCAGCGTTCATGATGGACTGAAGGGGGGATAGCCTATTAAAAGGTAAGCCAATGAGAAGGGAGTTGCAGTAATCGAGAGGAGAGATGACCAGGGAGTGGATTAGAAGCTTTGTGGTGTTGTTGGTTAGGAAGGGGCGTATCTTGGAGAGGTTGCGGAGGTTGAGGTGGCAAGCTTTGGACAGCGACTGGATGTGTGGGTGAAAGGATAGTTCAGAGTCCAGGATTACACCTAGGACCCTTGCACGGGGGGTTGATAGTTGAGCCGTGGATTTTGACAGAGAAATGAGGGGATGAGGAACGTGGGGAAGGAACAAACATGATTAATGGCACCCCAGAACTATCAAACTCAGTATTTGCAGGCATCAGATCACGTGGTGCCGCAGTACCATGCGATTGGCTGTATCGCGTTTTTCAATAGTGGTGCGTGCACTAATTTTAGTATGTTCCAATGTAATTTGCATCACACTGCATGGAAATCACAGGAACGTGAACAGTATTTCCTGTGAAATTCTGCTGTGAACAGGCCATCGGGTAGCACTTGCAGCAGTAACAAACCTTTCATATCTGTTCACAGTAAAAAGCGGTTAGCCGAGCAGTTATTGAACATAGAACAAGTGACCACTTACGTGCGTGTGCTGCTGTCACCTTTACACTTACTAAGATCTCTGTAAAGCCGTCACTCTTACTGGATAAAAAAGAGGGGAACTAAAGAAAAAAAAGACCACCAGGCCCCAGGCACAAGCACACCGGTAGCTTTGGGCAAAGAAAAACATTGCTAAAATGGAGGCTAAATATAGTGGCTACCCTCTGCTGGTGAAATCACCCCAATGCAAGCCTATTTTTTAGCATGGGACAGTACAAAGCAGAAAAATACCATCATAAATTAGACAGAACCCAATTATTCCTTTCAATTGTCTTTCAGTGGTCTTATTATGGGCATAGAGTTTAGGGGTAACCCAACTTTAACAATTTAATTAACCAAAAACCCACTTTAAGCATAACATTAAATTTAAAACTTAACAGAATGGCCCAATACCACATCTCGATCACCATGTCCCTCCAGACTTCTACTGGAAGACGAACCCCCACTAAATAGCACCATGACATTATAAAATAAAAAATAAAAAGGGAGAGGGGGGTGGGAGCATAGTCGGGTCCTCTTCAGGTGGCTGGTAGCTGAGAGAGAATACGGCATTAAATAGGCAGACAGAAGGTGTCAAACGAAAAACTGCCAAATTCGGCAAATGGCAAGCTGTTGCTGGGGAGATTTCTCCAATGGCAACCTGCCAAGAGAAGGGGAAGAGCAGAGCAAGAGAGACGGCTCTTTGCCCTGTCCCATGCAGGCCCCCAGGTAAAGTTGGGGACTGAACATTCTATATTTGTGTGTACATATCTATGTTGGGATAGGTTTGAGGTCAAGGATGTTTGGGAACACTGCTCTTCAGAAACCAACTGGTTGAACTGTGTCATCAAACATCCCTGACCTACAATCTACCCCAACGAGATAATCTGACACGATCACTTAACCCTTCCATCCAACCAATCTCTAACACAAAGTGGTTCTAAAGGCTAGACCTGTTTTTACCTCAACCCAGTCCCTACATTAAGGTAAAAAAAATGTCCCAGTATTAGCATTTACTGAGGCCTATTGCGATCCAGCGCTGTGCCAGTCTGCAGTGTTGCTGATCTGTGTTCCTCCCTTGTGTGCAGGGCGCACACAACTAAGCTTGGGAGCGAGCCTGCATGTCTGCCCTCATAGTAAGAGGTTTGCTAAGGTGGCATATACAGAACTGGAAGAGGGCCAGAAGGGGACCCTAGTAGAAGTGGTGGTTAGGGGCCGCTCTTTGCAATACCATTGCACAGAGCAGGTAAGTGTAACATGCTTATTTAAAAATAAAAAAAATTCAAGCTTTCGCAACTACTTTAACCTAGACCTAAAAATGTACTCTTAACCTTGCTTTCAACCATCACCCTAGAATGTAATTAGCCCAATAAAATTAACTCCGTCGAGAAAATGCTCCTTAAAGCATAACTTAATGGAAATGTGCACTGGAAAAATGTGTTGGTTGTTATCTTTGAAGCATGCAGATGATAAATTTTGACTTTCCCTTTGACTTTACTAGCTACATGCATTAGTTACACACTCAGAAGGCATTGAGCGGAGAGAATCAAGCAATGAGCATTTTAAGGTGGTAAATCAGTAATGGCCTTCTCTAGATTTCTCTCAGTACAGAATTCCTTTATAATCTGTAATGCGAATTTACCTCACTGGGTGATAGAACCACCTTTTACAGACACAAGATCTCATGGCTTAAAACTACTGCTCTGTAGGCTTAAAGTGATATTTACAGTGATGTATGGGAATTATTTTTCTTTTTGGATCATCTTTACCTAGGTGGATGCAACATCAGCCTAAAGCTGCATCTGTCTCCCACCAGCTCTAACACTGAGAACCAAGCGATCAAACACCACTGCTCGGTTCTCAGAGCTCTGTCAATCACCGGCTCTCTGCACTGCCCCAGCCCCCAAGCTCACAGGAGCACAGGGCTGTGGAAGGGGCAAAAGTGGCTGACTCAGGCTCTCCAGGTGACAGTCAAGGAAAATGGGCAGATCCTGTCCATATTGTCGCAATCTTTCCCCATCATGGACCAGCTCTGTGACATCAGCCCGCTGTCTGCTGAAAACGGGTCACAAGATCTGCACTCCTGTGATCCACACGAGAAGTACAGCCTAAAGAGCTTTTGCTGTTCTCCTTTAATGGCATTTTCTTTTTTTTTTTTTTTTTTTTTTTTTTTTTAAACATGTGATACTTGCATGCTCTGTAAAATGGTTTTGCACATAGCAGCCCCAATACTTTTATTCTCGGGTCCTCCACTAGTGCTCCTGGACCCTCCATCCTGCCAAATGCCCCCAGAGCAAGCAACTTTCTCGGGGGCACTCAAGCAGGCTCTCTCCTGAGTCTCTGCTCTGCATGTCCATTCACATGCAGAGCTGCTGCTGGGCCCCACCTCCTCTCCCTCTCCTCATTGGCTTGCTTGCTATGATTGACAACAGCATTAGCCAATGGCTCCCGCTGCGGTCTCAACCAAGGAGCAGGGAGAGTTCCTGGAGAACCTAGGCCAGTGATGGCGGACCTTGGCACCCCAGATGTTTTGGAACTACATTTCCCATGATGCTCATGCACTCTGCACTGTAGTTGAGCATCTTGGAAACTGTAGTTCAAAAACATCTGGGGTGCCAAGGTTTGCCATCACTGACCTAGACTCTCATTTAAATTGCTGGATCACGAGGGGCCTCAGGTATTGGGGGGCTGCTGCACAGAGAAGGTTTTTTACCTTAATCCATAGAATGCATGAAGGTAAAAAAAAAAAAAAAAACTTGAGTCTTTAGAAATACTGTAAAATACACACCTGTGCTTAGAAAGAAAGTGGGGATTGCAATGACCTTCTGAAAATGCTAGCTGCCTGGCAGTCCTGCTAATCCAGTAATTTCAATACTCTCTTAGATACTGATCTAGGACAAGCATGGAGATCGGGAAAGCCAGATCAGAGCGTATCTGCATACTTAATCTGAGTTTAAAACAAAATCCTAAAACCCTTGTTTCAGCATGACAGCCAGGAAACTCACATTTCACCAGCAGAGATTAGCAATGATCAGCCTACATTCTTCCCAAATACAGCATTCTTTATATTTTGATACAGACAGCTCGAGAAATATGGCATGGATAATAATCTCCCAGCAGAAGAGGGCAGCCACAACATAAAAAGCTTTCCTTGACTAAGGTTACCATAGCAACAGCTAGAATCACACCATTAGAATAGCCAAAAAGCCATAATTCATAAAAAAAAATCTCCAACCAGCAACATTTTACATATTAAAAACAGTATTAGAACAATGAAACTTTCCTTAATACAATTTTAAAATGTCATGAGTAGTGAGTGACATTTTAATTGCTGCTAATGTATTCTTTTTTTTCCAAGCTGCACAATGTGAAAGTGGAAGGAGTGATCCTCGCTGAATTTAGAACACTTTCCTGACAAAGAAATGACAGCTTGACAGTGTGCATTGTGTTTTAACAGGTTGTGTTTAGAGTTGACAAAAGAGGACGGCACATTTTAGCTTTTTTTTTCCTTTTTGGTTCATTTTCAATCTCGTCAATGTGCCTATTGACAGTTAAATTAGTGCCGTTCATCAGGAAGCACACTGGGACTTGGAGGACTTTAAGCCTTTTTCATATTATTGGATCACAAACTCATAGGTCAAAACACTAGAACACTTCTGAAAATGTCCAGATACCCATTTACGAAAAAGCAGACCTTTACATAAGCAGGTAAACTATATACAATACATTATTGACGTTATTCCAGCTTCACCACAAACTGTCACCTCTTGCACCTCGCGGTTGGTTGGTGAAGCGGTTCGTCTATTAGAAAGTCACTGGGGAAAAAAGAAGAAACGGGCCAGAGTAGGGAGCAAATAAAATATTTTATAAAGGGCATTAACACCCTAAACGTATGTTTTTACAGAGTAGGAAGAAACCATAGGAACAGGTCAATAGTTTTTTGATTGAGCCCTTTGTTTTGGTTTCTGATGGCACTCTATCATATCCCATACAGACATCTGGGAGGTATCATCCACCATATTGGGCCCCTTTCACACAGGCTTTCCGATCCAGGCCCATCTGTCAGTTTTTAAGGCGGACCTGATCGGATGCTTCATGCAGCCCTATGGAGCAGCGGATGTCAGCGGTGACATCCCTACTGACACCCGCTCCTATCCGATCCCGTCCGTGAAATCTGGACGGATGGAAACCCTATTTTCCATATGTCTGGAGGATCAGATTGGATAAGATCAGATGAAAACGGAGAGGCGGTCCCTTCTCACCCGATCGCCCATAGAGGAGAGTGGGGATCTGACAGCTCCGCACATAGAGCGGAGATGGAGCCGTCATCCGCCTGTTCAGCTGGGATCGGTAAATCGATCCCCGCTGAGCAAAATGGAGTCCATAGAGCGCACCGCCCAAGTGAAAGAAGCCTTAAAGTGGTTATAAAGCCTAAATATTGTTTACCAAAATGCTTTTCATGCATTAAAATAAAAAAGTTTAGGAGTAGTATACCCCCTTTCACCCCCCCCCCCTTTATACACTGCTTAAAAAAAATGAAAGGAACACTTTTTAATCAGAGTATAGCATCAAGTCAATTTAACTACCTCTGCCACTTTACTGACCAGATCAATGCCCCAGGAGTTTGTTTCCGCTGCTTTGGTGTTAATGAAATACAACAGGTACGTGACTGACAACACTGAGACAACCTCCAAAAACAGGAATGGTTTTGCAGGTGGAAGCCACTGACTGTTTTCCCTACTCATCTTTTCGGACCGTTTTATTTTATTTTTATATAAACGTTTTATTGGAAAAAAAAAATATAGAACGGAATAACAACAACAAGTAGCGAGATAGCAAGGCCAAGTGATACAAAGTGAGACAACTGAATAAAACAGAGAGCATCGTACATTGTACCCAAATCCCGGTATCATTAAAACAGGCAAGTAGAGCATAACATGTAAAAATAGGGAATAGGGCGGGGCAAACTACGCCGTAACAACTCATGGGTACAGTACACAAGTGTGCAAATGTATCATGGGCATGTGCCCTAGCTATAATAGACAAAACGAGTGGGTGGTAAGTCTACGAGGGCTTCCACGCAAGGAAGAAGCACTCTTAAGTGAGGTGTAGAGAAAAAACTTAGCTAGGAGGGGGGAGGGGAGTTCCCTATCCCAGCTACCTGTAGACATGTGGAGGGGGCAGTGGGGGGGGGGGCAGCAAAAGGTTATATGTAGATGAGTTGCCCCAGGAATGAACACCCTCAAGGGGAACTGTGTCCGATTCCATGGGACGACCATCCGGTAGTTTTAGCAAACGACTCCCCAATGAATGAGGGAATGTGGGGACAGTGGAAGATAGGAAGGGGGGTTGGGACGAGCAACGTAAGAAGACAGATGCAGGGAGCATCCTGAAACAGTGGGTGTGGAGGAAAGAGAGGTAAGGAGGAAGGAAAAAATAAGAGAAACAAGGAGTGGAGGGGAATGAGGGAAGGGGGGAAAAAAAAGGGGGGGGGATGGGAACAACAGAATGCCAGCAAATGGAGAGGGATGTGGGTGCACTCCCCCAGGCATGAACCGGAGGAAGGAGACAAGCTGCAACCAGATACCATATCTAACCGGTCTTTGGACTGTTTTTCACTAGTTTTGCATTTGGCTAGGGTTAGTGTCACTACTGGTAACATGAAGCAATACCTGAACCCTATAGAGGTTGCACAGGCAGTCCAACTCCTCCTGGATGGCACATCAATACGTGCCATTGCCAGATGGTTTGCTGTGTCTTCCAGCACAGTCTCAAGAGCATAGAGGAGATTCCAGGAGACAGGCAGTTACTCTAAGAGAGCTCGACAGGGCTGTAGGTGGTCCTTAACCCATCAAGACCGGTATCTGCTCCTTTGTGCAAGGAGGAACAGGATGAGCACTACTAGATATCTACAAAATTACCTCCAGAAGGCCACTGGTGCGAACCTCTGACCAAACAATCTAACAGTCTTCATGACATGAGGGGGACCTGAGGGCCCGATGTCCTCTCGTTGGCCCTGTGCAAAATTGGCAGGTCCGCCACTGGCGCCATGTGCTTTCACAGATGAGAGCAGGTTCACCCTGAGTACATGTGACAAACATGAAAGGGTCTGGAGAAGCAGTGGAGAACGATATGCTAGCTTTAACTAGGGATGATCGAACTTTTCAAAAGTTCGGTTCGACCAGAACACCAGAAATTCCAGAAAGTTGGGCCCGGATTTCAGAATCCCATTGAAATCAATGGGACCCGAACTTCGGTAATCAAAAAACCCCATTTTAAAGCCCTAAAACCCAATAAATGCCGCTAAAAAGTGCCTAGGGTTCTGGGTCATGCCCCAGAGACTATTAAATCACACAAGAAAAAGTTCTTAAAAATTGTCATTTTTGATAGACAGCCAATTATTGAAAAAAAAAAAAAAAGAGATTTCTTTGGATTTAGTGTCTGGGGGGTCTAAAAAGTGTACCTGTGAAGTTTCAGCTCTGTAGCATGTCCAGAACCAAAAAAAAAAAAAAAGATTGTTTCTATTAGGTCACTTCTAGAACAGGGATATGGCTCCGCTATTTTCACACCTTGCCGGTTTTGTAGCAAGCGTTTTTTTTGGGCATTTTTTGGGGGTTATTGGAGGCAGGCATAACATCATAACTTCTGTGTAGGGGTATATATACACACACACATATATATATATATATATATATATATATATATACACATATATAGGTGTGAAAGTAGCAGAACACTATGCTTGCGCTAATGAAATAATTAACACCCATATGGCTTCTCTCCTTTCACAACTATATATGTGTATATATACACAATATATACATACAAGTGTGTGTGTGTATATATACCCCTATACAGAAGTTCAGATGTTTTTTTTGGGCATTTCTTTGGGGTCTTTGGAGTCAGGCATGACATCTGAACTTGTGTATAGGGGTATATATACACACACACACACACACACAGACACAGACACACACACACACACACGTATGTATATATACACCTACACATATATAGGTGTGAAAAGAGCAGAACACTATGCTTGCGCTAATGAAATAATTAACAAGCATATGGCTCCGCTCCTATCACACCTATATATGTGTATGTGTATAATGCATACAAGTGTGTGTGTATATATATATACCCCTATACAGAAGTTCAGATGTTTTGCCTGCCTCCAAAGACCCCGAAAAAATGCCCAAAAAAAAACGCCTGCAATAACATGTCATGTCATCCATGTATTGCTGGCTAAAAAACAGTGCCAGTACCTGAAAAGTACTATTCTAGAGATGCCTATGCTTTTTGCAATACCCAAAGTAAAGAATGCATTAATTGAATTCATTTTCAATCACACCTATCACATACAAATGTTGAGGACTTTTTAAAGACTTATTTAAAAAAAAATATATATATATTTTTTTTTTCATAGCCCTTTAAATTTAAAGCTCCCAGATAGATATTGATCTTGCAGATACACAACTAGAACATCTGAACGCTGAGTACTGAGGCTCGATTTGGAATCGCTGACCTTGTGTCCCATCCCTGGTTTTCAATTAAATGCACACTGTGTAATTACAATGGGATGGCTGCCAATGCTCAGCCGAGTTTGTTATGCCATTTTATGGGGAGTGCAGAAGAACTAGATCCTGTGTATCAGAGCACAGTAGCCATTTCCCATATTTTATTCTGGTCACCGTACCACAAAACCACCTAAGTTTACAAGCTATTGGAAAATCTTTCACCGTTCACAATGCAATCTGCATTCTCTGTGGGACATGTTCTGCTTGACAAACACAGCAATGCAAATACATCAGAAACCCATGGTTGTTGTAATGAAGGGGCAAAAAGTACAATTGCCCCAGGCTCACCAGCAGTAGCATAAAATGGAGCTCGGATTGTGCGGCAATAGAGGAGCTCATCCATTTTTAGAAAGCCAAATAGTTAGCTTGTTTTGAAGCACAATTTTTCCATTTATGAAATTAATGCATGTCCTTGTATTGCTGATCAAAATACCAAGTGAGGGTTTCCTCTTAAAGAGGAGCAATACTTTTGAGGTTTACAAACAGGGTGGGGACCCACAAGCGTGATTTATGTTCTGAAAGTGGACAAGTCTGCATGAATATTTTCCTAACTTGCCACAACATACAGCATTAAAAACAGTATTAAAAAAAGCAGTCCTTGATCAGTGACTTTACCAAGATGACATGAAGCCATCAGTCTACTGCAGGCATGAGTGATATTCCTCAGTTTCCTTTCCCGCAGTGATCAGACTGCAACATTTAAACTCAAAAGGTACTCAAAAGGTTAGAGGTTGAGGTACTCAAAAGCTTAGAGGTTGCAGCATGCAAGCTAATGCCTGGTACACACTACTAGCTGACAGCTGCTGTACTAATCATATGACGTTAGTACAGTGATCTCCCCCACTGAGCTGTGTTCTGTTCTGTAAGGGGGACAGCCCTGCCAGAACACCCTGATCAGCACTCTCCGCCATTCTATTGGCTGAGAACACTGACTGGCAGTCAGTCTGGCTTCTGTTAGACAGGGTGCCCTTACACACAGGCAGTTTCTTTTTAACCTAGGCCGTATGTACGGGGCTTAAGAACAGATCAGCCACCAGGAAATAGAGGATTGGGTCATCTAAAACAGCATCTCAGTCTATAAAGTAGATGCTGATCCTCCATAATGGCTGAACAAACATGACCTCATGCTTCTTAAGAGATGAAAACAATGTGAGGGGAGGGGGGAAGAAAGCGTGCTGTGGCCTCTATGAGCATGAATAAGATCTAGAACTTTTGTAATTCACACGCATGCGCTTAACAGGAAGTAATATACAGTATCTGATGCAAGGTCCACTTGAATTGGTCCTATAGAAATCCATGAGCCAGGGAGATGGCTCTATAGAAACCTAGGAACTAGGATGGCATAACTGCACATCTATCATCAAGAAATCTGCAAGACCGGTGGTGAGCTTTATTAAAATGTCCTCTGACCCACTGTCATTTTGACTCCAGACTTGGCACAGGTTCTATTGCAATGGACATGAAACCAAGATACCATTCCCCTTTCTCTCTGTGGTTGATCACAGCTTTTGTGTGTTTATTTCCTTTTCTGATGCGCGCGATAGATGTCCCAGTTCAATGAATCCCTAATATTTGCGTGTATATGGCATCCCTTATGCTGCAGTATAGGCAAGATTCAACCACTTCAATACCCTTTTTAAATGTCATGCTTGGGATATTCAAGACTCCATATTGATGACTACACAGGAGAAATGATACTGGTTTGTCAAAAAATTAAAACACAACTGGTCATCTGAACAACTATTTGTTATACGCAGTATCTTAGGCTTTGATGTTGCTATATGGCAGGTTCACTTTGTATCAACCCTTCCAATGGACTTCAACCAGTGTCTAGGTTAAAGATTTGACCATTTAATTACACTATTATCAGTTCGGAGTTTAACCACATTGCTGCAAAGCATTTAAATCAGGAACAAAAGCTTGGTGACATTTTTAAATGACAGAAAAAAAGCAGAACTCTCTATGTGAAGAGAAAATATCCAGTGAAGTTAATGATGGGTTTTATGGTGGGAGGTGATAAATCTACACTGAGTGAATGAAATGGGAGGTCACAGGTCATGTACGGTTGAAGTCTGCTACACTACGATAAGAGGCGGCCACCCCGGTAAGCACAAGGTAGCATGTATGTGACAACTCACAAAGTATCTGATCATCATTCTGGTTTCCACTGCGTGCTTATGTATGTACAGCATCTTTATTTTCTATCAGGCGAGTTCAGCAATGGCTTAACACACTAAATCAGGTATGTCATATAGACTGCTTTAGACAATATACAGCAAGAACAATATATATTCCATAAAATATTCATTGAAACAACACCTTGTCCATTTGCGGGAGCCTAGTATATACTAGTGTCTTCCTATTAAAACTTGCCTGAAGCTTGATATTTTATGGTCTCCTCTGAGACTGTAAAGCTACTATATATCACTTAACTCTATAAAACCCTACATAGGAAAGAAGATATATCAACCTACCACACTAAGAAAAATGTTCTATTTTTTAAACTTTAAATGCCAAGCAGAACTGCTCATGACTTTGGCTCTGTGCTCTTAGCTGTGGGCAGTACAGAAGCTAGAGGCTATGTAAATGGTTGGTCGTATGAATGAGACCATGCACAGCCAAGTAGAAGGCCATATGTCCTTGGGTGACCATGCTCTTGCAGGAGAAGGACTGTCAATGTGGTCACCAAAGGATTTAAAAAGGATCAACAAGTCAAAATAGAATAAAGAAGGAAAGCAAGTTTTTGGTGGGGCGTTTACATCGGTGTGAAATTTACAAAATTTTGTGCCCATTATATTAACTCAGAAGTGCTGCTTTGTTCAGTTGCCTCTTGGCATTCTTTTTTTTTTAGGCAGTAAATCCCAACCATGACATTACCTGCCTGGAGCTTGCATGTTCTCCCTGTATGGGTTTCCTCCCATACTCCAAAGACATGCTGGTAGATTAATAGGTTCCTGCCTAATTTGGCCCTAGCACATGTGTGTATGAAGGAGTAAGTGACCGTCTATCTTAAACTCCATTAAGGCAAAGTATGATATGAATGTACAATATATACTGTATGTAAAGCACTGTGTGAATTGATGGCGCTATATAAGTACCTGTAAATAATAAATCAATCACAGCCTATAACATGTCAACAGCAATGGCAGGGCATGTCAAAGATGCAGGAAGCACAATGATGCCAATGCTTCAATAGCATACCATTTTTCAACTTAGAAGCAGGAGGCAATTAAGGGCAAGAATGTGAAAAGGACTATACCACTATCAGAAAGTACCTTCCAAGGCACAACTGTTTTTCAGCTTTACTGAAAAACCTGCAGTGGACATGGATAGATATACATCAGGTTACAACAAGTTTTCCCCAACTCCAGCTGTCAACAACTGGCAATTACTTCCAGAGCTTGAATTTAAAAGAACCAATAGGCTTGTTTAAATACTGAAGAGACCCTGGCTGCATAGATGGACTTTAAGACTTTCCTATGTACGGGAAGTGATAAAGACAAAATTCTACCTACTGATCTTGCTTTATGCATAAGAGATGTGGGCAGGGCCCCATTTACCATTAAGCATACTAAGTAAAAAACTTAAAAAAGCAACCCTGTGTAATTACTGAGTCCATACACTGCCGCACCCGCCCATATTAATAGAGTTCGTATGTATGGCTTTTTTCCCCCCTTTTTCCATATATTCTAAGGCACATTATGACTAGGGAAACAAGAAAGAGGGTGTTAATTTGTGCAACAAATGTTGTGCACCAGAGATAAAAGACGACCCTAGATGTGGAGGGCTTGTGTTGTTGGGTATTTTGTTCACTTTAAGTGGCTTCTTCTGATACAGGAATGCAAAAACCTGCTTGAAGCAGGGCAAGCGCATGTCAGATGGAAGTCAATTGCAGGTCAAAGGAACAGTAAGAAAAAAAAAAATTCTGAATGATATCAAAAGGCATCTCAAGCTGATGCTTTTGACACAAGCCCAAAGATAGTCAACACAACCTATTAGCAAGCTGCTTGCTAGGGGGGCACTCAACAGGAGGGAGGGGCCAGGAGCTCCAGCCAGAGACCCGAAAAGAGGAGGATGAGGGCCACTCAGTTCAAAACCAACTGACATAGCAGATAAGTAGAACATGGTTGCTATTTTAAGAGAGAAAAAAATACTTTACAATCACTTTAAGACAACCAGGGGTTCCCTGGAAACCTAGATTGTGAAATGGCTTTTTTCTTTGAAATGTACTTCTGGCAATGCTACTTGCTGGAAAATCCAAAGAGAATAGTTTAGAATTGTTATTGCAAGTTCTTACAAAACTTTCACAACTAGTTTATCCTACAAACTGTACCATTACAACGCACTAATACATATGGGCACATAGTCCTAAGGTTATAAATATACAATGTTCACATCTCTACATATTTGTTTTTGCAGCGTAATTTGGAAAATATAACTTGTCCGTTTTTCTTTTCATCGTACAAAGTTGTGAGTTGTGTGAAATACTGCGATAGCGCATCATAACACATTACAACTTGCACTAAAAATCGTAATTAAAGTGACAAACTCAATTTTTTTTTTTTTTTAAATAAATGTAGAATATGTCTAAATATAAGAAGAATGTACCTTAGATCTCTCTCCCTTTGTTTCATCTTTCAAATGAAAGTTTTTCTGCCATTTACAGACTAGGGTGGCTACATTTCTTCTTAATGCTCCCTTTGTATACAAGAACAAAGCTACCCTTTCCTTATTGCCCCTGAGCTGGGCTACACATCTTGTGACTGTGGAGGCCATTGGAGTACAGTGACCTCATTGTTATGTTCAAGGAACCAGTTTGACATGATTTGAGCTGTGACAAGGTGCATTGTCCTGCTGGAAGTAGCCATCAGAAGATGGGTACACTGTAGTCATAAAGGGATGGACATGGTCAGCAACAATTCTCGGGTAGGCCATGGCATTTAAATTATGCTCAATTGGTACTAAGAGACCCAGTGTGTGTCAAGAAAATATCCTCCACACCATTACACCACCAGCCTGGACCGTTGATATAAGGCAGGATGGGTCCATGGTTTCATGTTGCTTACGTCAAATTCTGACCCTACCATCTGAATGTCGCAGCTGAAATCGAGACTCAACAGTCCAAGCAACATATTTCCAATATTCTATTGTCCAATTTTGGTGAGCCTGTGCAAACTGTAGCCTCAGTTTCCTGTTCTTAACTGACAGGAGTGGAACCCCGTGTGGTCTTCTGCTTCAAGGTTCAATGTCTTGGGCATTCAGAGATGGTATTCTGCATACTTTGGTTGTAACAAGTGGTTATTTGAGTTACTGTTGCCTATCATCTTGAACCAGTCTCCCCATTTCCCTCTGACATCTACAAGGCATTTTCGTCCACACAACTGCTGCTCACTGGATATTTTTTCTTTTTCAGACCATTCTCTGTAAACCCTAGAGATGACCCTAGAGGTTGTGTATGAAAATCCCAGTAGATCAGCAGTTTTTGAACTACTCAACCAACCCATCTGGCACCAACAACCATGCCATGTTCAATGTTGCTTAAATCCTGCATCCTATTGAACTTCAGCAATTTGTCTTTACCACGTCTAGATGCCTAAATGCATTGAGTTGCTGCTATGTGATTGGCTGATTAGCATTTTGTGTTACCAAGCAACTGAACAGGTGTATCCAATAAAGTGGCCCACACCAGCCAGCTTCTTTTAGAGCTTATTCACACCATGTTCACTCCATGCCTGTGGAGCTGCATTTTCTGCCCACCAGTGCACATGTATGGTGGGAACAAGGCACATAAAAACATAAATACATTTTTCTGTGTGTTCTGTGTGCCCTGTTGACACTACACATATACAAGTGCAGAAAAACGCATCTCGACAGACATGTGAACAAGCCCTTATGCTCTTTCCAGTAAAAAAATAAAAAGGGACACACAGATGCGCTGCTAGGAAGAACACTGACACCTATGTACATGAGGTCTGTGAGATTTCAAGGCTGCTCTAACCTAAAAACATGACACCTTCATCAGACGCGACACCTCTATTCCCCCGCTGTTTCAGATGTGTTGTTTTATTTAATGGCGCCATTAGTGTGCTATTAATAGAATCCTGGGGACAAGGAAAATACCCCAAAGTAGAGGCAGATGTTCATTAAACTGAAAACTCCCTGACAGAGGGGATTTAATTAGGAAGATCCTCATAACGAATTACACAAACTGGAGAATATAATGTTCACCAGATTCACGTCGGTGTTACAATCACAAGCAGAAATCGAGCTGGACACCAACATAAGGACAATGAAGGCAGATAATCCTCAGTCTTCGAGGTCACAGCCCAGAGATCAGGTTGTATGCTCTGAATAAGGGCGATTGTGTGAAGATTTATTTGTACTGCACACCAATTAAAAGGGAAGTCACAGTTCAAAGAAATAATGGCGAGTATTGCCCTCTTTATGCAGTCTAGTCTGTAATGGCGATGGAACCAGCTTTGGTGAATGGACTCAATGCAAGTATTTCAATCAAAGACTAAAAAACAAAGACTAAAAAACAAAGACAAAAAAGCCCAGTTGCCATTTGAATCAGTATGCATCCCTACAGATACAACACATCTGGTAGCTCTTATCAGTTAAATTATTTCATTTTGCTGGAGCGATAAAAGGCGCTCGCCATAATTTAAAGGCACTGAACTGAAATGTGCAGAAAAGCAATAAGAAATTAGTTTTCAGCTGCTAAACAATGCTAGAAAATTGTTCTGCCAAGCACCAAATTGTAATATTTGCTAGTTTTTACACGTGTCTTACTATATTAGTGGAATCCTATTGCTGAGTTCAAACTATCTTAAAGCAAAAGCAACATCAGAAATATTGTTCATGTTCAGTGCATGTTTGCTAAGGTCTTGAGTACATGACATTTGATAATGGCAGAACTGCTCTCTTCCCATAAAAAATCAATAGGAATATAAGGTCAGCTTGAAGAAGATTAAAGCTGGTCAAATGCAGTTTGCCAGGGTCAAATTCGCCTTTATAGGAACACATATCTTTCAAACAGATCTCAAAGACAAGCTGAACAGGCCTTAAATGATGCTGCACCTATTGGGATCGACCGATTATCAGCAAGGCCGATGTATCAAGGGCCGATATGCACTTTCCCCGATATATCAGAATCGGCCCCGGAAGTTACCGATATTTTCGTGACGTCATTCTGCCTTTTTAGGCCGCCTCCCTCGCCTTGCACAGCCTCATCTTGAGTCGGGACTAGTCTCGCGGGAGTGTTTCACAGCCACACACCCACCCACAGCAGCCTGGTGCCAGCCAGCCAGCCACCCACAGGCCTGGCCTGTACCAGCCAGCCACAGGCACTGTACCAGCGAGACAGCCAGCCACCCACAGGCTTTGTACCAACCAGCCACCCACAGCCCCTGTGCCAGCCAGCCACCAACCACAGGGTGCCAGCCGTCCACAGCCCCTGTGTCAATCACCCACCACAGGGTGCCAGCCAGCCAGCCACCACAGGGTGCCAGCCAATCACCACAGGGTGCCAGCCAATCACCACAGGGTGCCTGCCAGCCAATCACCACAGGGTGCCAGCCAGCCACCACAGGGTGCCAGCCAGCCACCACAGGGTGCCAGCCAGCCACCACAGGGTGCCAGCCAATCACCACAGGGTGCCAGCCAGCCACCCACCACAGGGTGCCAGCCAGCCACCCACCACAGGGTGCCAGCCAGCCACTCACCCACCCACCACAGGGTGCCAGCCAGCCACCCACCACAGAGTGCCAGCAAGCCAGCCATTAAACATTAAACAAAAATTAACATTTTCAATACCAGATTTGTGTCAAAATTTTCTTTATTTTTCAAAACTTTAAATGCATAAAATATCTGCCCATATCGGCCGATACCGATATGCAATGGCCAAAATATCGGTATTGGCAACGAAAAACCGATATCGGTCGATCCCGAGCACCTACCAATCTACAGAAAGTACAGGTCCATGACACCATTTTGGTACACTGGTACAAGTGGTAGTAAAGTCCGCTTGATTATTTATACCTACAGGTAAACCTATAAGGCGGCTTACCTGTAGGTACAGTAAATATCTCCTATGTGCACCATTTAAAAGATAATTACTTTAGTAACAGGTAGGGACGTCACCGGCGCATTGGCACCGCGTAATCCATGGATGGCACAGGACAGATCCACAGAGAGTAGTCCCACAGGAGTGACGCCATTGCAGCTTGGCAATTCAATTGACGAGAGAGTCTGCAAACCCTGAAGGAAGGTCTGGTGATGATGGAAGCCCTGTAAGCAGTGACAGCACTCCACTGGAGGACTTTGTTTTAGG
>NC_138771.1:343537960-343545460 GCF_965119305.1 Pelophylax lessonae | reverse complement strand
AGGCACAGCAGGTAGCACCATTGTCAGTCTAGGGGGGGCTGTAGTGTTAAATGTTTTTAGTGGATTTAGAATACAGTAATAAATTGAGGCCAAGATTCAGCTCATACTATAGTCAGAGCAGGTTTTTTCCTTTTGGAATAAAGGTTTTGCATGAATAAAATCTGATCATTTTAATCCACACTGCCAGTGTTAAGTGGTTGATCTCATCCATGTAAACGGATACATTCTGCTGGAAAGCTGAAAAAGCTGTGGTTTTGAAAAACAGACTTGCTGGCTTGTTTTCCAGGTAAAAATACAGTAGATGTGATGGCTGTATTAGTTCTTATAGGGTCCTTTCACACGGGCCTTCCAATCCGGTCCGCCTGTCAGTTTTTCAGGTGGACCGGATCAGATGCCCCATGCAGCCCTATGGAGCGGTGGATGTCAGCGGAGACATCTCCGCTGACACCCGCTGCTATCCGATCCGGTTTGTGAAATCCAGACGAATGGAAACCCTATTTTCCATCAGTCTGGAGGATCGAATCGGATGAGAACGGACAGGCGGTCCGATCTCCCATGTAGAAGAGCAGGGCTCTGACAGCTCCATCTCTGCAAAGTAAGCGGAGATGGACTGTCATCCGCCTGCACAGCAGGGATTGGTGGATCGATCCCCGCTGACCAAAACTAACTCTGTTGGGCGCCCGTGTGAAAGGAACTTTAAGCTTCCTTCTAAGAATTGGCTTGCTGCAATATAATAAATGTTTGCTTTTGGGTTTAATACTGCTTTAAGGTAAAATGGAGTAATCAGGCTTTATCACAGCTGCAGTGTTTGCTGGTTAGCAATTAGCAGCTCACCTCTTGCCTGGAATTGCTTTTTTTAAATCCAGACTTGCTTAGCAAAGTTATAATTTTATGTTAATGCCATGCTGTGCTAAAATGCAAGTTTTGATGCTAGTGGTCAATTTTCTGAATGTCTGAGTAAGAGCTGGTCCAGGGCCAGTGCGGAAAGTTTAACAAGCTGTGTAAGAGCCCTTAAGCAGCAAAAGAACTTGTGCCTCCACTGACAATTTGAGAGGCTCTGAGTTTTTAGTACCAACTGTAATTTGTCCGATGCGGTGTTTACCTCGCTTCTGGGATTTCGCTTGCCTTGATGTTAAATAGTGCAAGCAGCAAGATTAAAGTTTACAAACAAGGACAAACTGCGCAACAGAAGACCTGATTTTAGGTTACAGACTGCAAAATGTACTACTACTTTTATGGGCTCTGCAGAAAATATAACATTCAGCATCCTCGGCTTCTGATTTAGCATCTGCTGTGCCATAAATTGTATTTATTGTCCTGTGTACATAAAAATCATTGGAAGTAATCAGGGAGAACATAATCTCTAGAGATCTCATGTAGCAACTCGCATACCCGCGCCGAAAGGCAAAAGGTCTCTTCTAGGGCTGCTGGGTAGGTGGCTGCTGTATGACGACTCATAATTATCAGTACTGATGGCGCCTACTGCTGTCCAATCATAAATAAAACAAATGCTGGTTAGGTTCCTTCCACAGCCTTGCATTATGACAATTTATAGTCAGTCTATCATTTCCAATAAATTCCTTAGAGTTTTCCATTTCACACGGAGAATAAATAAAAAAAATTGCAGAAGGTGCACTTGTAGTTCCTTTAGCTCATATGTTATTTTGATTGCTTGGCTTTGGTTAAAAGACCATATATTTATGCTGCTTGTCTGTGCCATGTCCTTTACAATACACATTCATATGCAGTTAATCTTTATATCTGTCACATGAACACAAATTGGGGTGTTCAGAGCCAATCGGTCACTGCTACACATGCTACTCAATTATTAGTGATGTGATTGTTTTAACACTTGCCTGCTGTAACCAATTGTTTATTGCTTAATTATCTAGTAAACCCAAATTGGTTATCATCATGGCATGGAAGCAAAGTACAGCTTCTCATATCAGGAAAGAAAAAGGTATTTGATATGTCTGTACAGCTTATGCTTTTGCTTAGATAACTTTCATATAAAATGTATTTAAAAGCAAAATAAATAACTTAAAGGTTTACAGAAACTGTGAATGCTATCAAGACTACTCTTCAGAAACATTTTTATAAATTAATTATGCAAAACAAGCATTTTAACCTAAAATAACAAAGCTTTTTTTTTTTATTTTTAATTTTGAACAAGGGCATATTATATATCTATATATACAGTGGGTACGGAAAGTATTCAGACCCCCTTAAATTTTTCACTCTTTGTTATATTGCAGCCATTTGCTAAAATCATTTAGGTTCATTCTTCTTCCTCAAGAATGTACACATAGCACCCCATACTGACAGAAAAACACAGAATTGTTGACATTGTTGCAGATTTATTAAAAAAGAAAAACTGAAATATCACATGGTCCTAAGTATTCAGACCCTTTGCTGTGACACTCATATTTAACTCTGGTGCTTTCCATTTCTTCTGATCATCCTTGAGATGGTTCTACACCTTCATTTGAGTCCAGCTGTGTTTGATTATACTGATTGGACTTGATTAGGAAAGCCACACACCTGTCTATATAAGACCTTCCAGATCACAATGCATGTCAGAGCAAATGAGAATCGTGAGGTCAAAGGAACTGCCTGAAGAGCTCAGAGACAGAATTGTGGCAAGGCACAGATCTGGCCAAGGTTACAAAAAGATTTCTGCTGCACTTAAGGTTCCTAAGAGCACAGTGGCCTCCATAATCCTCAAATGGAAGACGTTTGGGACGACCAGAACCCTTCCTAGAGCTGGCCGTCCGGCCAAACTGAGCCATCGGGGGAGAAGAGCCTTGGTGACAGAGGTAAAGAAGAACCCAAAGATCACTGTGGCTGAGCTCCAGAGATGCAGTCAGGAGATGGGAGAAAGTTGTAGAAAGTCAACCATCACTGCAGCCCTCCACCAGTCGGGGCTTTATGGCAGAGTGACCCGACGGAAGCCTCTCCTCAGTGTAAGACACATGAAAGCCCACATGGAGTTTGCTAAAAAAAACACCTGAAGGACTCCAAGATGGTGAGAAATAAGATTCTCTGGTCTGATGAGACCAAAATAGAACTTTTTGGCCTTAATTCTAAGCGGTATGTGTGGAGAAAACCAGGCACTGCTCATCACCTGTCCAATACAGTCCCAACAGTGAAGCATGGTGGTGGCAGCATCATGCTGTGGGGGTGCTTTTCAGCTGCAGGGACAGGACGACTGGTTGCAATCGAGGGAAAGATGAATGCGGCCAAGTACAGGGATATCCTGGACAAAAACCTTCTCCAGAGTGCTCTGGACCTCAGACTGGGCTGAAGGTTTACCTTCCAACAAGACAATGACCTTAAGCACACAGCTAAAATAACGAAGGAGTGGCTTCACAACAACTCCGTGACTGTTCTTGAATGGCCCAGCCAGAGCCCTGACTTAAACCCAATTGAGCATCTCTGGAGAGACCTAAAAATGGCTGTCCACCAACGTTTACCATCCAACCTGACAGAGCTGGAGAGGATCTGCAAGGAGGAATGGCAGAGGATCCCCAAATCCAGGTGTGAAAGACTTGTTGCATCTTTCCCAAAAAGACTCCTGGCTGTATTAGATCAAAAGGGGGCTTCTACTAAATACTGAGCAAAGGGTCTGAATACTTAGGACCATGTGATATTTCAGTTTTTCTTTTTTAATAAATCTGCAACAATCAACAATTCTGTGTTTTTCTGTCAGTATGGGGTGCTATGTGTACATTTCATGAGGAAGAAGAATGAACCTAAATGATTTTAGCAAATGGCTGCAATATAACAAAGAGTGAAAAATTTAAGGGGGTCTGAATACTTTCCGTACCCTCTGTATATCTATATCTATATATATCTATATATCTATATATATATCTATATATCTATATATATATCTATATATCTATATATATATCTATATCTATATATCTATATATCTATATATCTATATATATATCTATATCTATATATCTATATATATATCTATATCTATATATCTATATATCTATATCTATCTATATCTATATATATATCTATATCTAGAGATATATATATATATCTATATCTAGAGATATATATATATATATATATATATATATATATATACACATATACATACATATATATATATATATATATATATATATATATATATATATATATATATACACACACATACACATACACATACACACACTAAACAAAATTATAAAAACACAGCGCTTGTTTTTGCCCCCATTTGTTATGAGCTGAACTCAAAGATCTAAGAAAACCGAGATTCATCCGTGAAGAGAACACCTCTCCAAAGTGCCAGACACCATCGAATGTGAGCATTTGCCCACTCCAGTCGGTTACGACGACGAACTGCAGTCAGGTGGAGACCCCGATGAGGACAACGAACATGCAGATGAGCTTCCCTGAGATGGTTTCTGACAGTTTGTGCAGAAACTCTTTGGTTAGGCAAACCGATGGTTGCAGCAGCTGGCTGGTCTCAGACGATCTTGGAGGTGAAGATGCTGGATGTGGAGGTCCTGGGCTGGTGTGGTTACACGTGGTCTGCGGTTTTGAGGCCGGTTGGATGTACTGCCAAATTCTCTGAAACGCCTTTGAAGATGGCTTATGGTAGAGAAATGAACATTCAACTCATGAGCAACAGCTCTGGTGGACATTCCTAAATGGCAACTGCACGCTCCCTCAAAACTTGTGACATCTGTGGCATTGTGCTGTGTGATAAAACTGCACATTTTTGAGTGGCCTTTTATTGTGGCCAGCCTAAGGCACACCTGTGCAATAATCAAGCTGTCTAATCAGCATGTTGATATGCCACACTTGTGAGGTGGATGGATTATCTCGGGCAAAGGAGAAGTGCTCACTAACACAGATTTGGACAGATTTGTGAATAATATTTAAGAGAAATATGCCTTTTGTGTACATAGAAAAATTATTTGATCTTTGAGTTCAGCTCATGAAAAATAGGGGCAAAAACAAAAGTGTTGTATTTATAAATTTTGTTCAATATATTATATACATACACACAGGAAAACAACGCACACATACTTCCTGTATAAATATGCTTGAGGTGATTGTAGCTGTATCAGTGCACTTGCGACAATTGAGTACTGTCCGTGATACCTTTTTTATATGCACTAACATACAATTTTTCAGGACAAGCTTTCGGGGTATGTCCCCTTCATCAAGCAGTACACCTTGGACCTTGAAGAAGGGGACATACCCTGAAAGTTTGTATTGAAAAATTGTATGTTAGTGCTGCTTAAAGCTTGTAGGAGTTTTTTTCCCCCGACTGTCCTATGAGGCTGCATGACCCCTGACCCTGTCTGGACATGCACCCTACCAAGAAAATAAAAACAAAAAAAAAAAAAACAAAACGCTGTAGCAATCCACACCAAATTGAGCATGTACGCCAAAGGCTCTTATCAGGAGATGGTTATGGGACAGTGGAAGAAAGGGAGAATCAGAAGACAGGCTCAAACTGTCTTTTTACACAATGCAGATGATTAACCTCTTAGGTTCCACAGTGAGAACAACAAGCATGCTTTAATGCATATACAGATTGTATTTTTGGTTACTAAACCCACAACAATAAAATCAAAGCACACTGTGTATAGGCTTCAGATTTATTCTACTGTAAATAAATGTAATATCTTGCCCTCCTGTAAAGAATGCACACATCAACATTTAGGAACATAAAACCGTGCAAATATTTACTATGCTGTAAAAGTAAAGACTAGCCTCCTTGAGATAATAAACCAATAAATCTCTAGGGTTTACAGGCTACAGGTTATACATCTTCCAGCTAGTAAATGTATAGGACACTGACACATTCGTCAATAACATTCATACATAACAAATCATGCTCTGCAGCTGAAACATTATGTATTCCTCATAATTCATTGGTGACGTGAGCAAAATATGCAGCCTCACATTTCCTGCATTAAGTGTAGATTCTTTTTTAACTATACACATGCATGTACTGAGGGTAATCCATCAACAATGCAATTAACATTACATTATTGACCCACATTGATGACCACCCATAAACCACAATAACCATTATTAGCACATAATATTAGTGACTTTCTTGTTAATGGCATCTGAAGTAACTAGCACCTCTGTATATATGTGCCTAAGGATAACCACACATCATCCCATAAACGCATATGCTGTCAAAGATTTGAGTGTTCACAACCAAGCAATAACAGAGTAATGCATTCATTTGTTTTTCTAATTTCACAATATTAAAAAAAAAAAAGCCTTTCAATATACACCTGGAGCTTGACTTTAATGAGACACTGTCACTTTGTACGTTGAGGGCCAAGGAACATTGTTTCCTTAATGTTCACCCCCAGCAAGGTATATACACCAATTCAAATTCCTTTGCTGCAGGGCTCTGGGTATGGAGAAGAATGCAACCATGCCCAAATCATCAGCAAAGGCCGCTTCCATATTCTGCCCCAACAGGTTCATTTTAAAGAGCATCTGCCTAAACTGCATATTGTTGTAAAGGGAAGCCCAATTTTAACTCCACCTCAGATCCGCTCCCCCCCCCCCCCCTCCTCTTCCACTTTTGTAACAATCTTTTCTTGAGGGAGAGGGTACCTAGTTTTGACAGGCACCTGCTCCCTAGGTTAGGGGTCTCCCAACCCCTGATTGCCAACAATCCCGATTTCCATACCCAGGGAATGCAGAATACCCTAAATCTCAGGCGGGCAGGACAGTGCAGTAGCATGTTCTCACAATATCTGGGCTATTGTCCAAGACATATGAATTACATTTAAGGAATTCAGTCACTATGAAAAAAGTGACGGTACACTGACTTAAGTCCAAAGAGAGGATTGACCTCGCCTGAACGTATTGCTATTATTTATATCTTATTGGGCTTTGGCCAAGCATACACTGACACTCGGGACTGAGATAGAAGAGGGAGGCACACAGATCAGCTATGCCCACCCCTCCCCCTCTGCTGCCCATTCAGAGAAGACTTTGTATTTTGTACACTAGAGTTAACATATTAAAAAGGCTTCTGTGATTAGGCAGGAAGAGGGTGGGGCAGGGATAGCTGCTGCATGGACTCCAATGTTGAAGTTACTTAGATCCGAAGCATCAATGTCAGGCTCCAGGAAATACAGCAATAACCTTCTCCTGGGATTGCAATAAAACTTTCAGATATAATTAAGAGAGATAAGCCCAATAGACATTCTGCATCTTGCTAGACTGCTCATATGATGTCTACACTTTTTACAAATGAGCTGAATTCCTGGAATTCAGCTTTAATGTAAAAAAATCACAAACATTCTTGAAACAAACAAATTCAAACTGGCAGAGCAAGACAGCCATCAAGCTGCAAGATCTGTCTGTAAGGTATGGAGTAAAGGGCTTTCTTACTCTCTTATATATAATATATACTCAGCGAAGAGAAGGAAATTGACCCTTGTGGTAGAGATCAATTTAGGAAACATTTCCTTTTGTGGAAACTGGAACATG
>NC_138771.1:343512960-343530460 GCF_965119305.1 Pelophylax lessonae | reverse complement strand
CACCCCTCAAATTGGGTCTACAATCATTGTATACTATGCCCTTTGAAGTCTACATGTAGGTTATAGGAACTGGTGTGCTTTAAGTCCCATAATCGCACTAATCAAATAGTGGTGGGGGGGGGGGAGGGAATGTTTCCAGAACATCATTACATAAGGACAATGACTGGACAACAGGAACCATGCTCATATATTGACGGATTTCCATGACCGGAATAGGTGGCATTAACCAGACTTTCGAATTTAGCATTGATATATTTCTGTTCAAAAGCAAGCACTGTTCTCTTCTATGCTCAGCACAGGATTGCCACTATTCTAGGCCAAAAAAAAAAACAGACAGACATGATAGGTTGGGCTTTACTGTAGCCATGTGGTCTCTAAAGGTTGAATGTGTTGGATTCTAAATCTTACAGAAGGCATTCTGCATTGGCAGCAATAGAGGAAGGATTGGAAGGGGAGTAGTGTAAAAGAGTAAGTGGGTCAGGGTAAAGGGCATTAAAGAGAAACGGTCATGCAGTTGGCCTGTGTGGTGAAATTCTAGCCAGGAAGTAACATTAGCTCAACAATGACAGTTCATGCGCTAGCTACACTTATGTGTAGTAGCAGTGCAGATCTTTGAAGCAGCCACAGCAGAAGAGAGGGCAGGGTGTAGCAGGAGAGATGTTCACATCAGTGCCACTTGGTTCACATTTGTTGGGGTGTCTAAATCCATGGCTGCTATAAAGTTGTGTACAGGGGCGCAGACATGATGGGGTTGATTTACTAAAACAGTCTGAAAACAGGTGTGAAAAATCCGATGCATCTCTGCATAGAAACCAATCAGCTTCCAGGATTTTTTTTTCAAAGCTTAATTAAACAAGCTGAAGTAAGAAGCCGATTGGCTACCATGCACAGCTACACCAGATTTTGCACTGTCCAATTTTAGTAAAACAACTCCAAACAGTCTGAACATTTGCTTTATACATCTGTGGCTGCAGCAGTCCTCTGTACAGAGTCTGCTTTAGAAAAACCTGGCATTTATTAGGCTAAACATGGCTTTTATATTTAACGTGATTCTGTAATCATATGCAATATTTATCATGCATGTTGCATACATTTATACGGCATGCCATCTGACCATTGTATTTAACACTGTACCAAATTTTACATTTATAACATTTGTTCCGGTGGAAAGCGCGATGGATGTGGCCTCACTGCTAATAAAATGTTTTTAGTATAATTGGAAAGTGCAGAAGCCAGAAAGAAAAGTAATATTCATTAAAGCAAAGGTGACTTCCATGAATTTTATACCTGTTCTGCAGTGAACACGAGTTTTAATGCCAGAAGGGGTGTCATGGGATCCCCAAATAATTTCTTTTTAGAATTAACTGACCATGGACCATTTCATCTAAAGCAGTGGAATTCAATGATCTGTACTCAATGATTTCCCTGGCCCCATGAACATTAAAGCTTCATTTCTCCATGGTGCTCATCATTAGCCATTCAAAAATGGTTCAGAGGCAGCAAGAAGAGCTTCATTAGCTGATCTAATATGGTTCAGACAAGAAACTATGATAATAAGCTTGTACATTAATGAAAAACATACAGGGGGAGCAGGATGTTTGAATTATGCACATACTACTTCCTTTGTACAAACTGTAGGAAGAAACAAGGACAAGGTTATACCAAAATCGTTAGAGAGCAACAACTTACAGGGCCAATAATTCTTCCATGACATCAGCTATAAACAGTTGTATGTACCTGAATGAATATATATATATATATATATATATATATATATATATATATATATATATATATATACACACACACACACACACACACACATATATATATATATATACACATACATATATACACACACACATATATATATATATATATATATATATATATATATACACATATATACACACACACTTTTTTTTTTTTTTTTTATATACACACACACATACTAGCACTCATAAAATGCATGATATGATCACTGCCTGAAGACCCCCCCTGAGGTGTAATGTCAAGGAACAGGTCTGAAACATTCATTCACTGATTTCAAGAATTGCCTATTTATTCCAGGTACAGAGCTATATTGGAATGCAGGAACTTATACAAGATATATTCAAAATTATAGTATAACGACGTTTATACTATTGGTCACATATCTATCGATCTATCTATATTTATTAACAAAAGTTTTCAGATGCCTGTCTTTACACGCACATGAACTTTAATGGCATCCGAGTCTTAGTCCATAGGGTTCAATATTGAGTTGGCCCACCCTTTGCACCTAGAACAGCTTCAACTCTTCTGGGAAGGCTGTCCACAAGGTTTAGGAGTGTGTCTATGGGAATGTTTGACCATGCTTCCAGAAGCGCATTTCGGAGGCCTGGCTCGCAGTCTCCACTCAAATTAATCCCAAACTCGACCATCCATGTCTTTATGGACCTTGCCTTATGCACTGGCTCAAATCATTTGGTGGAGTGGGGATTATGGTGTGGGGTTGTTTTTCAAGGGTTGGGCTTGGTCCCTTAGTTACAGTGAAGGGAATTCCTAAGGCATCATCATACCAAGACAGTTTGGGGATGGCCCCTTTCTGTTCCAACATGACTGTGCACCAGTGCACAAAGCAAGATCCATTAAGACCTGAATGAGTGTGTTTGGGGTGGAGGAACTTAACTGGCCTGCACAGAGTCCTTACCTCAACCAGATAGAACATCTTTGGGGTGAATTAGGGAGGAGACTGCCTTTGGGGTGAATTGGGGGGGGGGGGGGACAGAGCCTTGCGAGAGTCTTCTCGTCCAACATCAGTGCCTGACCTTTACAAATGCGCTTCTGGAAGACTAGTCAAACATTCCCATAGACACACTCCTAAACCTTGTGGACAGCCTTCCCAGAAGTGTTGAAGCTGTTATAGCTGCAAAGGGTGGTCCAACTCAATATTGAACCTTACGGACTAAGTCTGGGAGGCAATTAAAGCTAATGTGTGTGTGTAAAGGCAGGCTTTCCAATACTTAGATATATATATATATATATATATATATATATATATATATATATATATATCTTTATCTCTAGATATATCTATATCTATCTCTATCTCTAGATATATCTATATCTATCGACCTACATCTATACATGCATACTCCAAATATTCTTACAATTTAAGTCTAGCTGCCGGCCGAAATGGCTTCAGCACTATACCTTCAAAATAGCAATACTTGATAAATACATAATTTTCTAAAGTATTGCACAAATAACCATTCCCTTCATATTTTGCTAAAACAATACTATTTGAAATGGAAACTCTGCATTAAGTGGATGCAATTTTTAATACTGCTAGGAAATGCCATTTTTCTCCAACTCTGTATTGACTGTTTTCATATTAAAGGTTACACAGAGCAAAATGCTGACAGTGATGAAGAATTTCAACTTTTACCATTCATAGAAAAAAAATAAATTTGGTCCTAAACATTAGCTACACAAAAGGTCCTTTAAAATCAGTATAATGACACATGACCGAAGGCATGTTATCGCTGCTCGTTCTAGCCTCCAACACCAGCCAACACCAGGTTTTTCGGTGACAGTTGTGAGTGATAAAGGAGTGGTAGGCAAAGCTGGAGCGGCAAGTACCAGTGAGTTATGGGGGGAGACCTTTTCACTAGAGGAAAAATGCGGAGAGGGGGACACAAGAAGCTGAACCACTGAACCTGGAAGCTGAGTTGCTGTGGCAAGTAAAACCATGAAGGCGGAGAGGGGACACAAGAAGCTGAACCAGCGAACCTGGAAGTTGAGTTGCTTCGACAAGTAAAACCTGTTAAATAGCTAATACACAGTTTAAATGAATGTTGCCTGGTTTTTCACTTTAAATTATTTCAATAAAATCTAGCATAATATATATATATATATATATATATATATATATATATATATCTATCTATCTATCTTACTGTGGCAGCAAAATAGTCTATATTCTGCCACAAAATTATCGCTAAGAAGTTAAAGGGGTAAGACAGCCATTTCAGAAAGCTAAAGATAATAAATTGTACGGTACCATGTGTCAAAATTTTCAGCGATAAGAATGACTTTCTACAAAAATCTCCTGCTCCTATAAATAATGTATATGCTTAAAACCGATTTCAGATAGCTTGGTGTCACGGCTGATTTTTATAAGGAAAGATTATACCTTAAATTGGGAAGCAGGAGGAATAGTAAATTGATTTCAAGGAGCCTGAGGGCTGCACAAACACAATTCATGAAATATTCACACTGAATAAGAGCTATCTAGGACAGTGGTACAACATTTTGTTTTTAAAAAAAGCCCACAAAAAAAAAAAATGAAAAAAATAAATAAATCACAGGTCAAGGAACAAGCAGAAGAGAACTTGTTGCAAGAATGCCCTACCAGTACCACAAGATCATTTGTGACTAGCGCACCTCTGTGAACCATGCTGCAAATCAGATATCAAGCAGAAATAACCGCACCATGTGAGAATGCAATAAAACTGCCATGTCTCATTGATATCTACCTGGCTCTAGAATGGGCAGGATGGAGAATCTGCCACAGACCTTAGTTTTTTTTTTCTGCTCCTAGCTTCTAAAACTGAGAAACAAGCAGGGCAATGTGAGACAGTGACAAAGTAACTTAAAGCACATGGATAGTTCAGTAATAGCATCATAGAGGGACAAAGGAAAAAAGAAAATTGAACGTAAATGTCAGCTGGAGCAGTGCAAGCGTCCTATAAAAGCCATGTCTTCCACACTAAGTCATTCCAAAACCGGCTCGAACCATTTATCTCCACTTAACAGAACATTCTCAAGCAGCCAATCTCATCTCTTTTTATTACCCCGCAAGCATAAAAACTGCAAAGCAGAAAATATGGCCACAATGAAATCTGTTCAAAAATGAGGAAATTCTGCATCTTTTGTGTGGAATGAGACTAGTAGGGCTGTATGTAGGCATCAGATTTTCTATGCTAGCCATAGGTATAAGACCACGCTGGTTGGGGTTGGAGAATTCCTTGAATGAACAACCTTCCAAAAGAAAGATCTTCTTTTATGCTTCCACGACTCTCTCTACTGAAAGAATATTTTGCATGCGACAGGAGCACTTCTTGATATAGGAAATGTGTATTTGTAGTGCACACAATAATCATCTTAAACCTAAATCGGTCACTTTTTCTTAATTTTCTTGAAAACCTCCCCCCACCTGCCGATACTCCACTTTAGCCATATTCCCCTGCATATTTAAATGCAACACACCAGTCCTTTTCTGCCTCTTAGTCAGAGTGCATTAGTACAGAGACCGATATCAATTTAAATTAAGGTATTTACAAAGGTTGCAGTTAAACAAATACATGTGCTAAATTGTTATTAAAGTAATTATTCTTAGCAATTTGTACTTCTAAGATTTAGACTGTGTACGTGGCTTCTTGGATGAAACTTGTTCTTTCCACCATGATTTATTTGGTCCTCTCAGCACTAGCTCCCCTTTCCATTTTAAGGGTGACTCGTTACCCCTACAGGGTTCTATAGAGCTACCCTTGCTTGCAAGCCTTGGCCAGGGCTTGAGCCAATGCTTTGTGTGTACCAAATAGTCCCAAAGTCTTAGAGAGCTGAGCCATGCCCCTGCTCACTCCTCCAACCTACTGATGGAAAGTTGATGGTACCTGTTACACATAGAAATCATGCTCCCCAACGGGAAATTCGGAGAAGCTGCACCGAGGAGCCAGGAGCTGGCAGCAGTGACATTTTAAAAACAGTTTTTGGGCACATTAACGAAATAATGTACCGGGGATTGTTTGACTAATACATTTGAATATATTGGTTAAAAATACATTGAGGGTTAAATACTATAATAAATAATCTGCTGCATTATTTGGAATCTTTTGCATAGGCCTTGAGTTTAGCTTTAACCACTTTAAGACCAGAAAGATTTGCCCCCTTCCTGATCAGGCCCTATTTTGCGATTCGGCACTGCGTTACTTTAACGGACAATTGCGCAATCATGCGACGATGTACCTAAATTAAATTTAAGTCCTTTTTCCCCACAAATAGAGCTTTCTTTTGGTGGTATTTGATTACCTGTGCGATTTTTATTTTTTGTGCTATAAAAAAAAAGAGCAACAATTTTGAAAAAAAAAAAAAAACTATTTTTCACATTCTGCTATAGGACATTCCCAAAAAAAATTATTTTAAAATCAAAATTTAACATTTTAGGCCAATTTGTATTCTTTTACATCTAGTCTAGTCTTAATGTAACCCTAAGCTTGCAAAAAAAGTTGCCTATATAGCGAGCAAGAGAGCATATGCATACAACTGAAAGTGGCAAGTACAAAGTGCACTGGAACTCCAATAAAAATGGATGCTCTGATGAACAAACAGCAACCCATAGCAGTCAATAATGCTTAGAGTGACTGCTTAGAATATTATTAAGCCAATACTGGGACACGGGTGGAAGTGGACAAGTGCCAGCTATCATAAGAGCTGGTACCTCATCAGATCAGCCAACTATAAAAAAAAATGTATTTATTCTTGTTATCCCAATTTTCCTAGAGTACCTGAGACCTCCTGCAACACATCAGAGCAAGCATGCAGACCGCTAAATCTAACAACTACACTTGTTGCAATTGTTTTATATGGTAACAAATCTGCATAAGCGCCTTTATATTTATTTGAAATAGTTAATTTAGGCCAAGCTTGCCCAAACTATTCCCTTTAGGCCTTGTTCACACGAGGGGATTGATCCATGCCCTGTGTAGCGCTGTGTTCTACCAGCACAAGGATGCACAGGAGTTGCATGCAACCCCATGCCGGCAGTTTCATAGCGGTCAGACGCAGCAGCTGCATGACACAGCTGTTGCCTCCAATTTGAAATCAGTATGGGTACATAGCCCTAAACACTTCCGGGGTGAGTTTTGGGAGAGACACCCTCCTGGATGTCCTATTGGGAGCAGTAGCTGTGTCCATGCAGTTGATGTGTCCCAATAGATCTAAATGGGACTGCCCACATGCACAGAACACCAGTGCATCCCCATGTGGGTAAACACAGTCCAGCACGAGCAAAGGATCAAATCCCCCAATGCGAATAAGGCCTATTTGATGTAGCCCCTGTAAACACAGTACAGTATTTAGTGCTGCATTCTGGCAGCGGGACAAATATTTCCTACTTGTTAGAACAAAATTGTGTCAGGTTGAGCGCTGCTCAGCCATTCACAAGCAACCTTGAATTTTATGAATACAAAGCTTGCTCCGATTGGCTAAGGTATAAATCATGAGGTCATCCAGCTGAGGAAGCCTCAATCACAACAGGTGACTTTAAAACTGACTTGTCAAGCAGGTGGTGCAGGCAGGGCTTGAATTTCAGCCAATTAGAAACTAGCCAAAATTCAACCAGGGCATGGCCAACCTAAACCCCACCACTGCTTTTAAAAAGGGAATCATCTTTGAAGCTAAAACAACGAAGCATCTGGTTGAAGCTGCCATTCACTGATCAACAATGCCCCCAAATTGGTAATAAAGCTCAAGAGTCAAGAAAGGTAGCTTCCTTCTCAGCCTTATTTGACAGACATTTTCTTTGGTAACAGATTAAATTTAGGGGGCTGTTTAAAATAATCGGATTTTTGTAAGATCTTACCGTAAAATCCTTTTCTCCTAGCTCATTGACAGACGTAGTCTTCTTGATTCACATCAATTGGGTTATGTTGTCTCCGCAGGAGTAGGACTAGGCAGAAAGAAAAAACGTTCTGGCTCCACCCTAGGGGCAGTCCCAGAGGGTATATCCGCCCTCTCTCTGCTACAAGGAATCAGTTCTGTCACAAAGCAGCAACAGAGAATTTAACCCAACCCAACTCAATGATAGAGGGGCGGGTACTACGTCTGTCAATGAGCTAAGAGAAAAGGATTTTACGGTAAGATCTTACAAAAATCAGATTTTCTCTGTCGCTCATTGACAGACGTAGTCTTCTTGATTCACATCAATTGGGACATCCAGAAGCAGTGCCACAAATGAGGGGTGGGATTTGACAGAAATCAAAATCCAATCTAGAAGGCCCAACCGGTGCCAACTAGAAGTTTTAAAGGCTCATTATAAACAAAGAATGAGACTCAAATAGAAATTCCAACGGAAAAAAACCCTCGAGGTAGACCACTGGTCTCCTCAAATGGCGGCCTGCAAAACCTTGCGGCCAAACGAGGCATCAGACGATGCCATTACATCAACTTTATAATGTTTTGTAAAGGTATGCACCGACGACCAGGTAGCCGCCTTGCACACCTGGACCACTGACGCCTGATGGCGAAAGGCCCATGACGCACTAAGTGCCCGAGTGGAGTGCGCCTTAACAGGGAACGGGGGCTCCCGACCCTTAATAGAATAAGCCTGTACCACTGCCTGTCTGATCCATTTGGAAATAGTCGCGGCAGATGCAGGCAACCCCTTTTTTGGTCCATCCGGGATCACAAAAAGTGAATCCGTCTTGCGAAACGAGTCTGTCGTTTTCAAGTATACCCTGATCGCCCGGACCACATCCAAGGAGTGTAAAGCAAACTCCCGAGGATGACTGGGCTTAGGACACAGGGAAGGTAATACAATTTCTTCATTCAGATGAAATTCTGAAACCACTTTTGGTAGGAAGGATGGATTCGGACGAATAACCACCTTATCTCTATGAACCACCAGATATGGGGAACGACAAGATAATGCGGCCAGTTCTGACACCCTGCGTGCAGAAGTAATAGCCACCAAGAAGGCCACCTTCTGGGACAACGTAGGTAGAGGAATCTCCCTAATATCTTCAAAGGGAGGTTTCTGAAGAACCGACAATACTAAATTAAGATCCCAGGGTGGTAATGGTGCGCGCACTGGCGGAGCCAGATGTCGCACCCCCTGGATGAAATTCCGCACCAAGGAATGAGTAGCCAAAGGCTTCTGAAAGAAGATAGCTAATGCTGAGACCTGACCCTTGATAGTGCTCAAGGCCAGTTTCTGCTCAACCCCTTGTTGCAGAAAAGCTAATATTCGACTAACCGAATAAGACCGTGGGCGGAACCCCAGAGGTTCACACCATGCAATGTAGGACTTCCATGTGCGATGATAAATCTTTCTGGAAGTCGCTTTCCTTGCTTTAACTAGAGTAGGAATAACTGAAGCTGACAATCCCTTGTCCTTCAGCACCTGGGTCTCAATAGCCAGGCCGTTAAAGCCAGCGATCGTAAAGCAGGATGGAAGATCGGTCCCTGAGACAGTAGATCCTCCCTGAGAGGAAGTCTCCACGGGACGTCCGCCACCAGTCTGACCAAGTCGGCGTACCAAGCTCGGCGAGGCCAGTCCGGAGCTACCAGGATTACTGGAATTCCTTCCTCCTCTATCCTGCGAAGAAGTCTTGGCAGTAACTCGAGAGGAGGGAAGGCATACATTAGCTGGTATTGCCCCCACGGGGCGACCAGTGCGTCTGCGGTCTCTGCTAGAGGATCGCGGGAGCGAGCCACGAATCTCTGTACTTTCCTGTTGAATCGTGATGCCAACAGATCCACATCCGGGGTGCCCCAACGTAGGCACAACTGGTGGAAAACTTCTGGATGGAGGGACCATTCCCCCTGATCCAGAGTCTGACGGCTGAGATAATCTGCCTGCCAATTTTCCACCCCCGGAATGAACACCGCAGAGATAGCTGGAACAAATTGTTCCGCCCAGCGAAGAATGCAAGCCACTTCCTTGGCCGCTCGGACACTCTTGGTGCCCCCCTGGTGATTGACATAAGCCACAGCTGTGGCGTTGTCCGACTGGATCCGAACCGGGCTGCCCTGGAGCTGCTCGGTCCAGTGAATCAGACAAAGTCTGATCGCTCTCAGTTCCAATACATTTATCGGTAACCTGGATTCTTCCGGGGACCAAAGTCCCTGAACGGATAACTGACCGAGAATTCCTCCCCATCTGGATAGGCTGGCATCCGTGGTCACTATCGTCCAATATATTGGCAGAAATGACTTTCCCTGGCTGAGCATCGGAGACCGAAGCCACCAGACCAGAGACTCTCTGGTCTGTTCGCTCAGTCGGATCCGATGGTCCAGGGATTCCGGATTCCGATTCCATCTGAGGAGAAACTCTTGCTGAAGAATTCGGGTATGGGACTGGGAAAATGGGACTGCTTCGAAGGAAGCCACCATCAACCCCAGAACCCTCATGCAAGTCCGAAGGGAAGACCAGCTGTTGGATAGTAACAACTGGACTGCTGATTGAATCTTCCGGAGTTTCCCTACCGGAAGGAAAACTCTTGTCCTGACTGTGTCTAGAATTAGACCCAGATATTCGAGCCTCTGGGTGGGAACCAGAAATGACTTTTGCTGGTTCACCAGCCACCCGAATTCCTGTAAAGAAATTATAGTAATTTCTATGTTTTGTAGCAGGGTCTGAGGAGACTCTGCATGAAGCAGGAGATCGTCTAGGTAACCTAGAATCGATATGCCTCTTTGGCGCAGTAGTGCCAACACCTTCGTGAAGACCCGAGGAGCCGTGGCAAGACCGAAAGGTAACGCCACAAACTGATAGTGGTTCTCTTCTACGGAAAACCGTAGAAACCGCTGATGTCCTGCGAAAATGGGAATGTGAAGATAGGCGTCCTTGATGTCTATGGACGCTAGGACATCCCCTGGATGCAGGAAGGCTGCTACTGTGCGAATGGATTCCATCTTGAATTTTCTTATGTTGAGAAAGGAATTGAGTGCCCTTAAGTCCAGAATTGGATGCACTTTGCCCTCTTTCCTGGGTATTGTAAATAGGTTTGAATAAAACCCCTGAAAGCGTTCTGTCCAAGGAACGTGGACTACCACTCCTTGTTGTAGTAAATCCGTGACTGCTCTCCGCAGATCTTCTAAATGATCCGGGGATAGTCAGATATCGGAAGGGAAGAATCGCGCCGGTGGGAGAGATCGAAACTCGATCTTGTACCCTGACCTTATGATTTCGCAAACCCACTTGTCCGGGATTCTGGAAAGCCATGGATCCGGGAACCGGCGAAGACGTCCCCCCACCCCAGTTATGGGTGGGGGCGCACCTTCAGGCTTTGGTAGACTTATCTTCAGGTCTGGAGGGGGCGGGCCTTTGCTTGCCCGACCAACGACCCCTGAAGCCTCCTGAAGGGGCTTTGGAGGACTTAATTTTTTCACCTGCGGGGTGAAAAAAAATTTTGTGAGCAGAGAAAGAAGGCCCTCGTCTTTGACGAGGTCCTTTACCCTTAACATTTTGCGGTAAAAAGGTGCTCTTTCCTCCCGTGAGATCCTTAATGATCTCATCTAAGTTGGCTCCAAATAGACGTTCTCCTAAAAAAGGGATATTAGCCAATGCTTTTTTGGAACCTTGGTCGGCTAACCAACCTTTTAGCCACAGTGTACGCCTGAGAACCACTGCTGAAACTGATGCTCGCGCCAATAATGGAGTGGCGTCTAACGCCACATCACACACAAACTGTAACCCCTGTATCATCTGTTCCAACAAATCTGATACCGCCTGAGGGACCTCTTCTAAGTCCCGGCGTAACCACTTGGTCCATTCAGTTACAGTCTGCGAAAACAGCCCAATAGCAATTATTGGTCTGAAAGCTGATCCAATCAAGGAAAACATGGTGCGAGACATAGCTTCTATCTTGCGATCCACTGGATCTTTAAAAGACGGAGCGTCTTCTAAAGGAATAACCGTGGCTTTATTCAATCTAGCAATTGGTGAATCCACCACAGGTGGTTCTGTCCATTTCTTAATGAGGGTTTCCTCAAACGGATAACGTCTGTTAATGCGTTTAGAAATAGCAGAAGTGCGTTTTGGCAGACTCCATTCTTCTTTGATTGGATTGCCAAAACATTTGGGCAATGGAAAAACCTTCGCCACTTTGATGCGTTTTTTAGTCCCAAAGGGGATTTCAGTTTCAGCTATTTCCGACGGAGTACCCTATAATCTTAAGGTTTCTTGAACAGATACAATGAGTGCGTTTACCAACGCTTCCTCTCGGGCTATGGCTGATGCCGAAACATCCTCCTCACTGTCTGAAGAGACAGTACCCGAGACACCAATCCCAGATGAGGTACCTGCAACTGCAGAAATAGGCTCAGATTCTGAATCCGAAGTTTCAGATAATATGGGGTTAGGCGGGGGTCGCTTTCTTGCGCCCTGTCCCTGACAAGCCACTTCCACCCGGGACACAAAAGTTTCCATAATAGCTGACAATGATTCAATCGTCAGTGGGGTGCTGGAGGATCCTGCAGACACCTCGAGGGGATCCGGTGGAGATACATGAGTGGCAGGGTCCATGTTAACTCAGGACACTTCTGCCAGAAAAAACAAAAAACTTTTTTTTTTTTTTTTTTTTTTTTATGTGTATCCCCCTAGCGCGATAGCGCCCCTCAGAGTACCTGCTTCTTGATCCCCAGAGAGAGGGACCCTCAAGGCTCACCACCCGATGCAGAGAAGTTTCCTACCAACTGCAGTCAGCGTTTGTCTCTTACAGACTGGAAAGAGCTGTGTTCGTTTTCCCGGGTAGAAGGAAGTGGCTCCGCCCCCTGTGTACGCCTTCCGGCGTTCCCAGCTCTCCTCGAGGTTAGCTGGGCTATTCAAACATGGCCGCCCCCATACAGGAGACAATAGACTCCAAAAAAAATGGCGACCGACGTGACCTGCGGACATACATGTACCTGGTCTACAGCAAAATGGCGGCGGATTGCCGAAGTATCGTTTTCCCAGCACATCCACCTGTATATCATGCTGATGGCGGTTTATCGATCTGCAGGAGATCCACTACAATTAAGGTAGGATTATACCTCCTATGTCTGCTGCAATACTGCAGTCTGCTGGGTAGAGTGTTAGCTCCCAAACCAAGTCCGCTTGCCCACCAAACACATGCTGTATTTACAAGGGGGACTTTTAGTGTCAGATAGATACTGACCATGTATGGAGGGGCCCATATTCCACACTGCCTCATAACGAGGAAAAAAGGAAACATTTACTCACCATACCGAACCGACAGGCACCCTCTCTTCACAATACCCTCTCCACCGGGGTGGGGGGTTGTTGACCACTCCGGACGCCTCGACTCTCTGGTTCCTGGCGTCCAAGCGAGACTTTTAACTCGCAAGGTCAATCCCTCCAATGGGACTCCGTCGCGGCCGACCCAGCGCGGAGCTCTGGTCTGCACGCGCTCGTAGGCAGAAACCGGGGTGACCACTGGATCTCAACATCCAGCCCGTCGCCCGGGCCCGCATACTTACTTGAATGTGTCGCGGCCGACCAAGCACGATGCAATGGTCTGCGCGCGCTCGTAGGCTGGCTGGGGTGACCACTAGTGTCGCCCAGATCCGGCATAATTGCTTGAAGATCTCACAGGAAAAAACACTGGAGAAAACTACCTAAAAAATATTTTTTCTAAAAAAAAAATCTTGCCAGGACCAAAAGATCCCAGCAAGGAACTTAGGTCCTTACTCCTGACTAGACAGAAAAAAACTGATTCCTTGTAGCAGAGAGAGGGAGGATATACCCTCTGGGACTGCCCCTAGGGTGGAGCCAGAACGTTTTTTCTTTCTGCCTAGTCCTACTCCTGCGGAGACAACATAACCCAATTGATGTGAATCAAGAAGACTACGTCTGTCAATGAGCGACAGAGAAAATGCATTTAAAAAGTATTCATTCTAAGGCTGCCACCATTGCGGAGTCCGGGGCCAAGTGAAACGGTTAAGCATTCTAGAGAATAAGGCACTCTAGACCCCTGCTAACAATTTGTATGTTTACTACAAATATTGAAGGACCAACAACATCTAGACATTGACTGTCCAATATCTGATAACCAAACCTAAAGGAATCTCAGTAAGGCAATGTAAAGGGCAAGGATGACCACAACAGATACCACCCTGTGTCAGAGAAGCCTTTCACAACACATACACGATCACGCCATCCAAGCAGCATATGCAAGTCTCGGGAAAATTGACTAGTTAGCCATCCCAGAGTCATGCTTTTCTTTTCAGCTGCCTTGATCACTATACCATACCTGTGCTGAACATACACAAGAGCAGACAAGCGCACACATACTTTGCAGCAGATTTATGAAAACTAACAGATAAAAGCAGCTGTTGCCTATTGCAAGCGGATCCCAAGAAGTCAGAGAATGGAAGTATTGAACTGGTTATGGGCAGCAATTCTATTCTCCCTGTAAATTAGGGATCACCACTGTTCCATATTACAGTATATTAAAAATTACAAATTCTGATCCATCAAACCATTATAAATGTTTGTATTGTTTAAAAAATATCATTTATTTAAATGCATACAAGTTACAAAACTATAAGTCTCAGTTCACGCTAGGTCGCGCCGACTTCAGGGGCGACCTGTGAAGTCGCGTGCACAGCGACTTCGGCACGACTTGCACGGACTTCATATAATGAATGTCTATGCAAGTCGCTCCGAGGTCGCCCCGAAGTAGTACAGGACCCTTTTTCTAAGTCGGAGCGACTTGTGCCGCTCCTATTAGAACGGGTCCTGTAGCACTGCATGGACTGCCACTTGTCAGGCTGACAAGTCGCCTGACAAGTCACGGTAGTGTGAATGGACACTAAAGCTGCTAATATTCTGAAAAAATACTCTTACTCAGTCTATCTGCTACATATATACAGAAATACCGGTGGTATTTTGGGACATGTCCATTTTCCGGCAAGACAAATTAGAATTGTTTATCAATAGAACAGCAGAGTAGGCAGATGCAATATATATGCAACATCTGGAGGAGAACTGTGCAAGGTAGGTCTTCAAAAAACAAGGTCTCCCTGGTACAGTGGTACTGCCAGGAGAAGACCGCAAGATGCACGGTCTATTGAAAACCCACAACTTCTCATCATTTGGGACCTGTGCCCACTCATTGTCAAAAAAAAAAGTTTTAACAGGTAACATAAATTTCTTTATCCGTGTCTCATTTTTGAAATATGTCAAAATGCCATAAGCACAGCATTTTAAATATTTGGTATATTGACTATTTAAAAGGATTTTTGGGCTTTTTTTTCCATTTTTATTTTACTTTAGGATATTCAAGACAAAAAAAAATTCTTTATAAAAGGCAAATATGAAATCTATACAAATATTTTGTATTTGCAATTACCATCCTGAAAGTGGATCTCCTTCACATGTTCACACAGCTAACCTTATCAGTTTGTTAAAAAAAAAGAAGATCAACAGTTCAATTTACACACACCTGGAGTATCCCTTAAAACTGATGATGGCCTTTAAAGGGCCAATTCATGCCAGAACACGGTTTGGGAAACCCACGCTCTGTGCGCGTTTCCCGTACCGCATTCAATTTGCATTGCAGTTGCAATCTGCAGTGGGTGTCAATATTAAGCTAATGACCCCAAACAGTGTGCATTTACACACACCAGATTGCATGGTACAGCGGTACAATGCAATCCTGTTGCAGGGAATTTCCAAATGTAGCCTATGCAGCTTTAACAGGTAATTAAATGATCTTACATTGAGGGCTTACACTGCTGTGTAAATTGCTCATGGACTATATCATGTTTCTTTTTGCCCATAATTTCACTTTAAAGCATTAAAAATAAAAGCAATCAAAACCATTACAGTATCCCTTTAAACTGGCAACAGGCAGATACTGGCTGGACATTCGCAATATGATCTGACCATCAAACGGCCCGTCACCTGAGAGTCCTAAATATATGCACTCGAGGGAACAATAAGCTATCAGCTGAAACATTTCAAGCTAGCAGATCGTGTTTTCACTGACAGAGAATTTCATGTCATTAGCTGCCCTCAAAGGCACCAGATAGCTTAGTCATCATCTGATCCTGCTGAAATCACAGGTACTTCACAAAAGGTCACCAAATGTCTACGTGTGCCAAAGCCAAAAACTTTTGGCTTAAAGGTGGGACTCTTGTATCACTATGTTTCAGGTGCTGCACTGACGCTTTAACCATTGAAGTAACAAGGGCATTCCTCAGGTCCTACAGGTGTCCTCTGCTGCAAATTAACTACTTTCTTACCGCACTATAGCAGAAAGACCATAGACGTTCTTTCAGAACCACCTCCCTCGCACGCTCTTATCACTGCGTCCTTCAGACACAGCCAATCTCAAAGTGTGGTAAAGGACCAATCACAGCAGCCCTTTACAACATGGTCAGCTGTGTCCAATCACAGCTGATCACAATGTAAACAGACTTTCGTAGCTTGAGGAGAGCTAGTAACCGGCATTCCTGACAGGGGACATGTAAACAGATAATCAAGGCACTGACCATCAGTGCCTATCAATGCAGCCTAATCAGTGCCCATCAGTACAGCCTATCCGTGCCACCTCATCAGCACACATCAGTGAAGGAGAAAAATTACTACTTTGCAAAATTTTATACCTAAAAAAAGGGTTTTTTTTTTGTTTTTTAATTATCCATCTGTTTAGCAAAATATGAAAACCCCAGTAGTGGTTAAATATCACTAAAAGAAAGCTCTACTTGTGCAAAAAAAAAAAAAAGTAAAAAAGTTCAAAGTGCAACATCACTGAAAGCTAAAAATTGGCCTGGGCAGGAAGGGGGGTATAAGTGCCCAGTAAGCACGAGATCCTGGCAGGTTGCAGTCGGAGCATAGCTGCAGGCATTGGCTCTTTCGGTACGGATCAGTTATAGTTGAACAAACTAATGTAGCAAATTTTAATAGAAAAAACAGGTTTTTGCCTTTTTCCCAAAAGGCACTGCTGACATGGAAATCTGGGCAGATAACCTCGTTTAATCAAATTTTCAAGTTAATCAACATCCTGATCTCCTGCTCATCGGCAATAGGACCTGAAGTCCACACACTAAGCAAATGAACCAGTAAGTGTGTTGCTGTTCCCTTTTTGACCAAAACCTAGCGAAGGTGGAACCCAATCCAGTAAGTATTGTTTAAAGTACAGTTTTCAGAAAGATCAAGGACCTAACTATGCTGTCCAACAGGGGTGATTGGATCACAAGACTTGCTAAACAGAATTACAAATTATTTGACAGGTGGAATTTTAACCTATATTTATCAACTGCATTTTTTTAGCAGTTTGTCAGGAGTTCAGATTTTATTAGCCAGTGCTTTCACAGATAATAGAAAAGGTTAAAAAAAAAAAGGTTTAAGGCAGCTATGACATTTTTAGGTATATTCACTAGGTGCTGAGACTAATCCTAACCTTGCTCTGATCTGCCTATAAAATGAATACCCAGATCAGAGGTATACATATTGTTATATTAAACATCAAAGTCCAAACATACATTTTGTGAGCTTGACATGACATTTGACAGGATTTGTAGAAGTAGGACCTCATTCGCATATAAAGTTCCCCCAAGGCACAATAAAGGGCAGTTGAATATTTACCATCAAGCTTTCATACTGGTCATTAGTAAATTCCATTTAGGGGAAATTAAAAAAGCTGTTCTACAAAGGAAAAAAAGATGGTATTTATGAATTTTTATGAGTCGTCCAGAATCCTTGAGGCAACTGCATGCAAAAGACCTT
>NC_138771.1:343475460-343510460 GCF_965119305.1 Pelophylax lessonae | reverse complement strand
CATGAAATTATTTTAGCAAAAATAGGTAGAATACTGTACATAGCATGGTCTTTCCTGTGTGCTCTGTAGTTTGAGACAGTAGTTATAGATGTAAAGAATTCCATTACAAAACAGTACTATGCATTTTAGGGCTCTTGCATATGATACTCTTTATCCGAGCATCTACTTTTTCAAGTGTTTTTTGTATCCATTTGTGCATATTTACGTGCATTTTTGCATTCACGTACATTTTCACGCAAATGCGTGAAAAAACAAACATTCTTGCATTCTTGTTCTGCACAATCTTTAAGTGGACAATTGTGTGCAACTGCGCACATGAGGGGTAAATTACTGACCAAAAAAGCGGATTTTTCTAATTGTATTTATTTTTTACTGAAGAATGCACGGTACTCGTTTATGCACCTGTATGCATAGGCACATTACAATAATGAGCTGTATTTTAGCTCAGTTAAAAACTGCGATTTTTTTAAGCTGCAGTGTACAAAGGGCCTGAAGATCATAATCCTTGGTCCACACAGGAAGCCTCCGAATTCTCTAAATACGTCTAGGTAGTTCACGTTCCAGGTCCTGTTTGGGTATTGTTAGCAGGAACAGAAAAGTGTCCATCAAATGAAATTTATATAGGGTACTTGCACACGGTACGGATGTACGAACATCAGATTTGTTACAAAAAATTCCTGCATAAAACGTGAGGAAGGGCTGCAAACCCATGCAGCAAAATTCTGTTCAGCAAAGCAGTTTTTTGTACTTTTGTACTTTGTAAAGCCTGAGTGTCTAAAAATGTAGTGTTATTAGTTGGCAGTGTGCAAGAGGCCCTAAAGTCCTCTCTGTGAAGGATGCATACGGAATGCCAGTCATTTTGTACCTGTTAGACACGTTATGACTGAAAAATAACCCCAAGATTTAACGGCAGTTAGCACTTGGTCATCCATGCCTGGCCACCAGTATAGCTCATGTAGCCTTCTTTGTTCCTAAATATCCCCGATGACTTGTGTAGAAGGCACTCTTAAGGTCTCCGATACCCATAAGGCCCCATTCACACCTGGGTGATTAGGAATCATGGTCAGAATTGGCACGATTCTGTCTGATTTAAAATCGTGGCAAAACACATGACGCACGTGTGCATTGCAATTTTACCACAATTGCTGCGTTGCAAAATGCGTGCATAAAATCACACCTTGCACAGGGGCTAAATTTTGTCCCTGAGCTTCTCTGCCAATGCCCGCACTCAAAGGCTAGTCCATCCTTGTGAAATTGACCGATAATTACCAACACAAAATCACGAGTCAAAACAAAAGTTCCTGATACGTTCTGTGTGAACGGGACAATGAGATCCAGGACCATCAACTAACGTCAAGTCATTCCTAATCATGTAGAATAGTTGGAGAACAGGGCTGTTTCCTGGGTCTGGCCAATCGTACTGGGCATGCAAAGACTAGCTTATTCTAGTGCTTAAAGTGGGAGAATATACCGTTTGTTGATTTTAACTTCTAGGTAAGCCTATAAAGCGGCTTACCTATAATTACAGTAAATATCTCCGAAACATCTTGTTGGACATTTGTATTTTGCCAAAAAATGTGCCATATGAAGGGAAAATTCTGAACCCACATTCTACTGGTGAGACAGGCAAGTGTTAACCTTTTCTTGGCAGGCAGGTTTTATCTTAAAGAAGTCTTCTAGTAATAGTAATTTAAAGTCTTGTCCACAAAACAAAGTAACAATTTTATTCAGTTACAAACAAGAATACTGTTGATCTGTCTTTCCTTTGTGATCAGGTTGGTTAACTGCTTCTTTATGCGGCTATATGCAGTATCTTGCATCATGCTTGAGGTCATTGTAGCCGTATTAGATTAGTACTGCTTGGATCTTGATGAAGGGGACATACCCCAAAAGCTTGTCCTGAAAAATTGTATGTTAGTGCAAATAAAAAAGTATCACGGACAGTACTCAATTGTCTATGTCGCAAGTGCACTAATACGGCTACAATGACCTCAAACAAGAATACCCAATTCAAACGTCAGTCAAGGTGGTCCTACACTTACTAGAAACATTATCCAATCAACAAGTAATCCCTTTATCACCCATGACAAACATCCACTGTGTGCCAGGTAAACTCCAAACGCAACACTGGTTTATCCCTACAAAAAATTAGGCCAAATATATACTGTCAAGGTCATAATCCTCTGTGGGCATCTGCTTTAAAACAAATTCAAAAGTAGGCTTTTTACATAGTTCCATTGGTTCATCTGGGGTCAATGTAAGTGTACATACTCCATACCTGGGTGATCCCTGTTGAAGTAAAGAATCATTGTAGCAAGCAACCGCCACGGCATAGTAAACACAAGGGGTCACTCATCGACATGGGCACCATTTAGAGAACGCCTTGCATTTTCTTCTATGAATGTAAAGCTTTCTCTGTTTGGAGAAGGTGGAGAAGCGGAATGGTGAGGTCATGATCTCCACCTTGCCCAATCAGCAAACCCCTTTGTATTATTAGGAAAATACAAGGTGTTCCCTGCACATCGCCCATGCTGAGTGGGCCACCCCCTGGAACCTCAACACGGAACCTGGAAAACCGCATTCATCACTGTATTAACTGTCGCAGGGATATGCCAGATATAGGATAAGTTTACTTCCATTGGTCAAAGCTGGACCAAAAACGGATTTTTGTAGGATCTTACCGTAAAATCCTTTTCTCTTAGCTCATTGACAGACGTAGTCCTCGGTGATTCAGCACCTTCGGGTTATGCTGCCTCCACAGGAGTAGGACTAGACAGGAAATAAAAAATGCTCTGGCCACACCCTAGGGGCAGTCCCCGAGGGTATATCCTCTCTCTCCCTGCTACAGCACATCAGTTATGTCACAAAGCAGTGTTTAGAGAATTTAACCCAACCCAACTCCAAAACAGAGGGGCGGGTACTACGTCTGTCAATGAGCTAAGAGAAAAGGATTTTACGGTAAGATCTTACAAAAATCCGTTTTTCTCTATCGCTCATTGACAGACGTAGTCCTCGGTGATTCAGCACCTTCGGGACGTCCCAAAGCAGTACCACAAATGAGGGGTGGGAAAATGGAAAATTAAATCCAAATCTAGAAGGCCCAACCGGTGCCAACTAGAATTTTACAATGCTCATCCTCAATGATGAGACTCAACAGAAAAAAAATTTTCAACAGAAAAAACCCTTGAGGTAGACCGCCGGTCTCCTCAAATTACGGCCTGCAAAACTTTGCGGCCAAATGAGGCATCCGCCGATGCCATCACATCAATCTTATAAAATTTTGTAAAGGTATGTACCGACGACCAGGTGGCCGCCTTACATACCTGGACCACTGACGCCTGATGGCGAAAGGCCCAAGAAGTACTGAGCGCTCGAGTGGAGTGCGCCCTAACAGGGAACGGAGGACTCCGACCCTTAATAGAATAAGCCTGTACCACCGTCTGTCTGATCCATTTGGCGATAGTCGCGGCAGCTGCAGGCAACCCCTTTCTGGGGCCATCCGGGATCACAAAAAGTGAATCCGTCTTACGGAACGATTCCGTCGCCTTCAGGTATAACTTGATTGCCCGAACCACATCTAAGGAATGCAACGCATGTTCCCGATGATGATTGGGCTGAGGACACAAGGAAGGTAGTACAATATCTTCATTCAGATGAAAATCTGAAACCACCTTAGGAAGAAAGGATGGCTTAGGATGAAGCACTACCTTATCCCTATGAATCACTAAGTATGGGGACTGGCATGATAATGCAGCCAGTTCTGACACCCTGCGTGCAGAAGTGATAGCCACCAAGAAGGCCACCTTCTGGGATAAAGTAAGCAAGGGAATCTCCCTGATGTTTTCAAAGGGCGGTTTCTGTAGAACCGTCAAAACCAAATTAAGATCCCAGGGCAGTAAGGGCGCGCGGACTGGTGGAGCCAGGTGCCGCACCCCCTGGATGAAATTTCAAACCAAGGACTTGGTAGCTAAAGGTTTCTGAAAGAAGATTGCTAATGCTGAAACTTGACCTTTGATGGTACTCAAGGCTAGTTTCTGCTCAACCCCTTTCTGCAGAAAGGCCAGTATTCGGGTCACCGAATAGGTACGTGGAGGAATCCCTAAAGATTCGCACCACACGATATAAATCTTCCATGTGCGATAATAAACCTTGCTGGAAGTCGCTTTCCTTGCTTTAATAAGGGTAGGAATAACTGAAGCTGACAACCCTCTGTCCTTCAGTACCTGGGTCTCAATGGCCAGGCCATTAAAACCAGCGACTGTAAAGCATGATGGTAAATTGGTCCTTGAGACCACAGACACTCCCTGAGATGAAGTTCCCAAGGAACGTCCGCGACCAGTCTGTCCAAGTCGGCCAGACCGGCTAGACGAGGCCAGCCTAGAATTTCTAGGACCACTGGCGTTGACTGCATCTGACCCAGACGGCCTAACTAGACAGAAAAAAACTGATGTGCTGTAGCAGGGAGAGAGAGGATATACCCTCGGGGACTGCCCCTAGGGTGTGGCCAGAGCATTTTTTTATTTCCTGTCTAGTCCTACTCCTGTGGAGGCAGCATAACCCGAAGGTGCTGAATCACCGAGGACTACGTCTGTCAATGAGCGATAGAGAAATCTAATTATGCAGAAAAAAATTATATATTATAATATATATATATATATATATATATATATATATATAAAATAATAATAGCTTTAGATGTTTTCACACCACACATGCTTTATGTGCATTAAGATAAACAGTGTTTCATGTAACTGTTAGACTTCAGTTTAGTCTAGCATTGCCTAGAGAACCAGTACCTTTTTTTTTTTTTTTGCCAAAAAAGCTTTTTATTGGGAAATTCTCAACCAAAACTGTTCTCTTCGTTCCTATCAAGAAGACAAGCTGCTCTCTAGCTCCCTTGTCACCTCCTCCAATGCTCACACCTCCAGGACTTCCCCAGAGCCTCTCCCATCGTCTGGAACTCCCTACCCCAATCTGCCCAACCATCTCCTACTCTGTCCTCTTTTCAGTGATCCATGAAAACCTTCTCTTCAGAGAAGCCTATCCCGCCTCCACCTAGCATTTGTACTTCCACTTAGTCCATCAGCTCACCACCACAGTGTTTTCCTTTTGTATCACTTCACCCTCCCTTTTGGATTGTACGCGAGCAGGGCTCTCCGATTCTTCCTGTGTTGATATGTATTGTAACTGTACTGTCTGCCCTCACGTTGTAAAGTGCTATGCAAACTGTTGGCGCAATATAAATCCTGTATAATAATAAAATAATAAGTCAGTTTCAGTCCATTTCCAACAGCTTAGACACACTTGCAGGGAGTTTACAGTAAAAGTAGTATGGGGTTTGGAGTTACTGCATATTTATACTTACCTAGGTGGATGCAGCATTGATCCGATGCTATATCTGTCCCCAGGCGCCTCTGGACTGAGAACCGAGTGATCCAACACCGCTAATTACTCAGTTCTGACAGCTCCCCAAGCAGAGAGCTGCTGACTGTCCATCAGCAGCTCTCTGCTCTGCCCCCTCCTCGCTCATTGGAGCTCTGGGCTGTGGTGGGGAGTGGCCGGCTCAGGCGCTCAGCGGCTCGCTGAGAGGCTGAGCCAGGTGTTGGTCCAGATCGTGAAGACGCGGTGCCTGGACCGACATCTGTGATGTCAGCAGAGAGCGGATTTCAGCCTGCTCTCTGCTGAAAACGGGTCACAGAAGTGCAGAACGTATTGCAATCCTGTGATCCATAGGAGATATACAGCCAACCGAGCTTTGGCTGTACATCTCCTTTAAGGTGTTGGCATTCTGTCAAGATCTGCTCTCCATTGAAAAAAAAAAATCATCTCGGTTATCTATAAGTATAGAAGATATACATTTTCAGGTGCTTTTACAGTTTGTTCAGAATATTTGAATCCTTTAGTATGCATGATCTGGGCACAGGTTAATTTTAAGGCCTAGGCCAAAAAAACAAAAAAAAAAAAAAACAGACTTTCTACAGACACTAAAGATGTCAAAACACCAAAAGGTCTTGGTAGCCAGAGACCATGTCCTCTTTGTCTGGTTAAGCTAGTTATTTTTTTAATAGTAACTCAAGCTTTCTTGATTACTGCAAAATGGGTTAATAATCTGAAACAGGCATATTTTAATGGGCCTGTATTGATTTCCAGACTATTTTAACCTTTCCCCACAGTACTAAAACAATAGCTTTAATTGCCAGGTGCACACCTGCTTAGAGATTGCACATCCTACCCAAGAGTGATGAAAAAGCTCATCAATGAAAACAAGCAATAAAAGCCTGGCAGTGTTTCCGATTTCTCTCCATGATCCATCATCCACTGAAACAGGATGGCTGCAGTACTTTTACTGTTAAATCTAAGTACAATGTTTAATTAGGTTGTTCGATCAGAGATAGTCTAGGGCAGGCTTTCTCAAGAAGTGTTCCACGTGTCCCTAGAGGTACTCTTCACAGGTTCAGTGAGAAATTCTGCTCATCATGCACTTGTAACAGGTGAAAGCAATTTAGAGCTTCCAATATACAAAAGTTCATATACAAAATATAAACCTTAAAAAATTGAAACAATAAAATCTAATGCAGGCCATACAATTCTTTTCAAAATCAGAAATTTAGCGTGTTCTGTAATCCAATGGTGCCACCACTGATTTAAAAATTCGAACAACCAAGCCCAAAACCCAGGAGCACTGCTAGTCCTGTGCATAACGACGTATGATTGTTCACTGGTTCACTGTGATGCTCGGTCTTTGAATTAGCAACACTGCTGGTAGTCAGCCAATGGCTTTAGCAGACCACATCCATGCATTTTCCATTAGCCATATATATCATTCTTCCAAGTACAATTCATGGCTTTGTACAAAACCACAATTCCCATTTTATATTACGTGCCCAGCAACATTAAAACCTTTAGCTCTGCACATATTACAACTCCTCCAACTGTCTTATACCTGAGAAATTACATTTCTTCTCCATTTCAACCTGGTGAAGCCCTGCAGTGATATACACAGTGTACCAGAGGTGAGAATTGCATCTTCTTCCCATTGTCCTAGAACATTTCTTTTTTTCACAGATCTGCTATGAATGCTAAGAATTCTCCCAACTACAGAAAGGCTTTACAGTGGAAAATGTGTAAGTTGAAAAAATCCACTTTCTGTAAAACTATCACATCTATACAGTAATCATGCATGCTATTTTGTAATCTACCATTTTAAAAATGGACGTCGCCGTTTCAATCAGCAGTTGCTGTAATTTTCTAAATACTCTAAAATTTTAATACATTACTTTCCTTGTTATATGGCAACCTGGAGGTCTTTTATACAGTGCTAGAGCTGAATAGCTAAAATTACATATCGCTAAATGAATTAGAGAAGTGACCTATCCTCCTCTCTACCTACTTGGCGCAGCTCCAGAGAGATCTTCAAATAGGTGTTCAAAACAGGCTTTAGCTTGTATAAGCAGTGAGTTTTGAGCAGCTTTACTGAAACCTTTAAAAAGGACAAGTTCACCTTTAATAACGCGTTACACCCACATTCGGGGAGTAACGCGTTACACCCACATTCGGGGAGCAACCCGCTACACCCACGTTCGGGGAGTAACCCGCTACACCCACGTTCGGGGAGTAACCCGCTACACCCACGTTCGGGGAGTAACCCGCTACACCCACGTTCGGGGAGTAACCCGCTACACCCACGTTCGGGGAGTAACCCGCTACACCCACGTTCGGGGAGTAACCCGCTACACCCACGTTCGGGGAGTAACCCGCTACACCCACGTTCGGGGAGTAACCCGCTACACCCACGTTCGGGGAGTAACCCGCTACACCCACGTTCGGGGAGTAACCCGATACACCCACGATCGGGGAGTAACCCGCTACACCCACGTTCGGGGAGTAACCCGCTACACCCACGTTCGGGGAGTAACACGTTACACCCATTGTTTATTTTTTTTTAAATTCTGCTTATTGCCACGTTACACCCATATTTTATTGAGTAACATGTAACTAAAAAGCACTTGCCTGCACACCCTTATCTCACGCCTACCCCATTAGAGCAGGCAATGATCTTCTCCCCGTACCCGTTGTCACAATTTGAAAACAGCACAGCTGTACAGGGTTCCTCCCACACAGCCGCATCACAGAGTTCTTTGAAGGAACTACATGTACCATCTTCCTGCAGCAGACGGCTTTTAGTTCTCAATTAGCTGTGAGGGTTCTAGACAGCGCCTGTGTAGGATTCTTCCCGCTCTTCAATAACTGTCTGCCAGTATAGGAGGTACGAACAAGAGCTGACAGTCTGCAGGAGCCTGACATTGCATCCAAATTCTGCAGACCTCTGAAAAAATAAAATAAATGCAAATATATATATATATATATATATTTTTTTTTTTTTTTTTTTTTCGGATAGAGCAGGAGATGGGTTTAACCAGTCAGCCACTTTTGTTATCTGGGACCTGGAAAGGCAACGGGAAGTGAAAGGAAAGCTCTACAAGTATAGGGATCTGTCACCAGTACAGGTGAGCCCATTGAAAAATTTCCCCCCACTTCTGGTGACAGCAGTAAAATTATACATTTTCCATCACTTTGTTACCAAGATAAAATAGGGCAGATCTACCTGGTAGCCACACAGACCACAATAAGAATGTATCCCCTCCCCTATTCAAAATTAAAAACACAAAAATATTTAAAAAAAAAAAAAAAAAATCACCTATATATACACATTGCTTTTACAACTAAATCAAATACCATTTTTTGAATGATGTAAAATAAAAAGGCCTCAATTTTCAGTGGGGCTTCTGATCCCCATGAATGAGAATGGTGTGGAGGACAGTGTGATGGCATCTTCAGAAATGTAATCTATACTTTCAGCCCCAGCAGTAACATTTATGGCTGTCACAGTCGAATAGATATTTCACTAATAATAACAGACTGTGAAAGATTTCCCCATTCTTGTCCCAGTGGGTTGATTGCGGTTTATGCTTGGTGGAGAGAATGTTCCCTTTTCTATAGAGAACAAATGAAACAGATCATTGGTCCAAGAAAATGTCATGCACTTCTGAAGTAGGCACATTCTCCATATTATTCAGCCATCAACCCCCTCCCTGAAAAACGATCACAGGCCACCAGGTAAAGGGAGCCTGGGCTCCTAGACAGGCCCAATCATGTGTTACCATACAAAGAAAGCGCAAAGCTTTGCTATTAATTTATTACATTTTTTTCCATCATCACAGCCATCCACATTCTTTTTATCAGCAAATAAAGTCCAGGGCATTGAACATGATGTTCAACTGGAGCGCATGAACAGAAATTACAGGGAAGTCAGAATGTCAGGCACAGAGTTTTACGATTCTTTATTTAAGCAGAATAACCGCACTATACCTTCTTCAAAATTTATTGACACAGCAGTTAACTATCTTGAGATTGCTTTAGAAATGCTTTCATTGTGGCCTAAGGCAAGTGCCTGACTTTCACTTCATTTTCATTTCACAATCAGGAGTAACAATATCTGCCTCCAACATGATTTTCTAAACAGGGCAGGGGCAACGGCAGCCTGAAATTGCACAGAATGAATCAAAGGTTTATGTCCCGAGGGCGCTAAAAATCAGACACATTAAACTGGCAGACGAATCGTGAGCTTTGCGTTTAAGATTCTTGGAGTAGCTGGCAACTGAAATATTTATATGGTGTATACTACCGGCCCAGGAAACAGCAATGCTCTCATTGTCTCAGCTTCAATGAGCATAATAAAATATGTATACAATTTTCTAAACTAAGATATACATATACCTAGATATACAAGAACATGAATCCTTTTCATTAACTTTATGTGATCGCTTAAATTGCTAGTATAACAATTCTGCGCTCCATAGAAAACAAAGCTCTAATAGCTGCACACTGAGATTTTTAGATTGGTAGAGTATAAAAGGAGTACAAGAATTATTAATAAATAATGACGCCAACTAGCTTTCCAATAACATTAACAACAGAAAGCATTTACTACTTTCTCTACTGGATATGTAATATAAACATGGAGCACAATATAATTAAACCATGTTGTAAAAGTTGCCGCATGTTGCCTACAGCCACAAATCAGACTCGTTTTTCCTTTCTAACCCACGATAGAAAAATTACAGCTAGAGTTTTTTTTTTTGTACGCTGCCAGTTTTAATATAGCAGGCCAATTATAGTATTTGATTGTCTTTGTCACTCAGGCAGCACTTTAGATAAAATGTACAAAGTAGAAAAACAGAACAATCTGCTTTCTAGAAATCTGTTAATAAATATTAAAGGTAGTATAAAAATATGCTTCACCAACAACAGAAATGACAAAATAATGATACATCCCTAGTAAACTTAACCATAAATCTGACTATTAGTCTCTTGTATATGCCATCATTAAAAATAGTATATTTTATATCAAAACAAAAAAAGAAAGAAAAAAAAAAAAGTTAAAGTATATATATTTATAAATGTATAAAACTTATAAATATACTAGTAAACAATACACTTTACTAATTTCTGAATCTGCTGTCATATTCTAGGCAAAGATTTATTTGGTAAATGCATCACAATGTTCTAAAAAAATAATAAACTATTATTACTTTTACTAGTAATATTATTATTATAATATTATAATATTATTAGTAATAATATAGTGTATTATGGAGCTTTCAGTAACATTACACGTCTATATAAATTCTCGATTATATATACACATATATATATATATATATATATATATATATATATATATATATATATATATATATATATATATATATATATACACACACATACATATATATACATACATATACATTCACACACACACACACACACACACACACACACACACAAGACGAGCCAAAGATTTTGATCATACTTATCTCATGGGTTAGAGAAGTGTCGTTTGTGCTCTCCTGTGACCCAGAATCAATTGACAGCCACTCTTGGCTGATGCCACAGAGCGACTACAGGCTACGGAACGATCCTGACCATATTGTAGTTGTCTACCAAGATACCTGATCGGCAACTGGCTCAGCCTCTCAGTACACAACTGAGAGCTGAAGTCGGCCATTCTGGCCCTTCCCCAGCCAGGTATTGCAGTGAGCGCTGGAGGAGCACAGCAGAGAGCAGTGACTGTCATTTACCACGCTCTGCTCAAAACTGAATGAGAATGAAGCAATCAGTGGTCAAGTGATCATTCAGTTCTTGGGCTTAGAACTGCTGGTGGGACAGCTGTAGCATCAGACCAATGCGGCTTCATGTAGGCAAGTCCACACTTCTCCTTCAAAAAGCCTCCCTTGAGTGCCAGTCAATTTTACTTTTTGAATTGTATTACTGAAAATCATTTTTTGAGGATATTCCAATTTTACAAGATGCACCTGTACATACCTTTTCTGAAAATGCTCCACGCCAGTGGCGGCTGGTGCTCAAAATTTTTGGGGGGGGCGCAAAAAGAAAAATGTAATAGGTATTGCTTCGTGTCAAAAAACGCAGTAAAAAATTGCGTGACTTTGAAGTCATGGCACAGGCATGGCACAGGTGATGGTACAGGCATGGCACAGGTGATGGTATAGGCATGGCACAGGTGATGGTACAGGCATGGCACAGATATGGTATAGGCATGGCACAGGTCATGGTACAGGAGATGGTATATGCCCCCTTTCAATGCAGTGACCAGCGTACATGCCCCCTTTCAATGCAGAGACCAGCGTACATGCCCCCTTTCAATGCAGAGTTCAGTGTGCGTGCCCCCTTCAATGCAATGAACATTGTGCTGTTCCCCCTTCAATGCAATGAACATTGTGCTGTTCCCCCTTCAATGCAATGAACATTGTGCTGTTCCCCCTTCAATGCAATAAACACTGTGCTGTTCCCCCTTCAATGCAATAAACACTGTGCTATGCCCCCTTCAATGCAATAAACACTGTGCTGTGCCCCCACAATGCAGAGTTCAGTGTGCATGCCCCCTTCAATGCAACTGTGCTGTGCCCCCTTCAATGCAATAAACACTGTGCTGTGCCCCCTTCAATGCAATAAACACTGTGCTGTGCCCCCTTCAATGCAATAAACACTGTGCTGTGCCCCCTTCAATGCAATAAACACTGTGCTGTGCCCCCTTCAATGCAATAAACACTGTGCTGTGCCCCCTTCAATGCAATAAACACTGTGCTGTGCCCCCTTCAATGCAATAAACACTGTGCTGTGCCCCCTTCAATGCAATGAACACTGTGCTGTGCCCCCTTCAATGCAATGAACACTGTGCTGTGCCCCCTTCAATGCAATGAACACTGTGCTGTGCCCCCTTCAATGCAATGAACACTGTGCTGTGCCCCCTTCAATGCAATGAACACTGTGCTGTGCCCCCACAATGCAATGAACACTGTGCTGTGCCCCCACAATGCAATGAACACTGTGCTGTGCCCCCTTCAATGCAACACTGTGCTGTGCCCCCTTCAATGCAATAAACACTGTGCTGTGCCCCCTTCAATGCAATAAACACTGTGCTGTGCCCCCTTCAATGCAATGAACACTGTGCTGTGCCCCCTTCAATGCAATGAACACTGTGCTGTGCCCCCACAATGCAATGAACACTGTGCTGTGCCCCCACAATGCAATGAACACTGTGCTGTGCCCCCTTCAATGCAACACTGTGCTGTGCCCCCTTCAATGCAATAAACACTGTGCTGTGCCCCCTTCAATGCAATAAACACTGTGCTGTGCCCCCTTCAATGCAATAAACACTGTGCCCCCTTCAATGCAATGAACTCTGCTGTGCCCCAACAATGCAGAGTTCACCGTGCATGCCCCCTTCAATGCAACTGTGCTGTGCCCCCTTCAATGCAATGAACACTGTGCTGTGCCCCAACAATGCAGAGTTCAGCGTGCATGCCCCCTTCAATGCAACTGTGCTGTGCCCCCTTCAATGCAATAAACACTGTGCAGAGTTCAGCGTGCGTGCCCCCTTCAATGCAACTGTTCCGTGCCCCCATCAATGCAGAGTTCAGCGTGCGAGCCCCTTTCAATGCAGAGCGCCACAGCATTGTCCCCAATCACTGCAGAGCACCACAGCATTGTCCCCAATCACTGCAGAGCACCAAAGCATTGTCCCCAATCACTGCAGAGCGCCAAAGCATTGTCCCCAATGATTGCAGAGCGCCACAGCATTGTCCCCCAATGATTGCAGAGCGCCACAGCATTGTCCCCCAATGATTGCAGAGCGCCACAGCATTGTACCCCAATGATTGCAGAGCGCCACAGCATTGTCCCCCAATGATTGCAGAGCGCCACAGCATTGTCCCCCAATGATTGAAGAGCGCCACAGCATTGTCCCCCAATGATTGCAGAGCGCCACAGCATTGTCCCCCAATGATTGCAGAGCGCCACAGCATTGTCCCCCAATAACTGCAGAGTGCCACAGCATTGTCCCCCAATGATTGCAGAGCGCCACAGCATTGTCCCCCAATGATTGCAGAGCGCCACAGCATTGTCCCCCAATGATTGCAGAGCGCCACAGCATTGTCCCCCCAATGATTGCAGAGCGCCACAGCATTGTCCCCCAATTATTGCAGAGTGCCCACAGCATTGTCCCCCAATGATTGAAGAGCGCCACAGCATTGTCCCCCAATGATTGCAGAGCGCCAGCTTTGTCCCCCGATTGCAGAGTGCCAGCATTGTCCCCCAATGTTTGCAGAGTGCCAGCATTGTCCCCCAATGATTGCAGAGCGCCAGCATTGTCCCCCAATGTTTGCAGAGTGCCAGCATTGTCCCCCAATGATTGCAGAGCGCCACAGCATTGTCCCCCAATGATTGCAGAGTGCCAGCATTGTCCCCCAATGATTGCAGAGAGCCAGCATTGTCCCCCAATGATTGCAGAGTGCCAGCATTGTCCCCCAATGTTTGCAGAGTGCCAGCATTGTCTCCCAATGATTGCAGAGCGCCACAGCATTGTCCCCCAATGATTGCAGAGCGCCAGCATTGTCCCCCAATGTTTGCAGAGTGCCAGCATTGTCCCCCAATGATTGCAGAGCGCCACAGCATTGTCCCCCAATGATTGCAGAGTGCCAGCATTGTCCCCCAATGATTGCAGAGTGCCAGCATTGTCCCCCAATGATTGCAGAGTGCCAGCGTGCGTGCTCCCTTCAAACTTACCTGGCGGCGGGGCGGCTCCGCTCCCTCCTCTTTTGCGGCGGGTCCTTCTCCCTCGTCTCGGCGGCGGGAACCGGCGGGCGGCCTGCTCCCTTCAAACTTACCTGGCGGCGGGGCGGCTCAGCTTCTTCCTCTTCTGCGGCGGGTCCTTCTCCCTCGTCTCAGCGGCGGGAACCGGCGGGCGGCCTCTCCATTTCTCTGAGCGGCGGTGACGGTGAGTGACTGACGCACGCAACGGCACCGCCCCCATTGCGACGTCAGCGATATCCTGGATGATGATTGGTCCATGCTGTAGACTGGACCAATCACAGCCAGGATATCAGAAAGTGGGGGTGTCCAATCGCAAAGACTTGCGCCCAGGATACCCCCCTACCCCCCAGAAGGCAGCCAATCGGCGCCTCTTCTGGGACGTAACCCCCCCCCCCCCCAGCCACCAGTTCCTTCAGGCGAGGCCGGCGAACCCAATTTTTTTTTTTTACAACTTTATTTGTTCGTTTTGTTTTTTTTTTTTCGTTTTTTTTTTCTTTTTTTTTTTAGGGGCAGGGGCAGAGGAGGCAACCGAAAACAGAAGCCCCATAGTAACTATGGAAGACCTCCCTTCCCAGGCATTTCCCAACCATTGTTTGCGGTCTCCCCCACACAGCATCTGCCGCTAGAGACCGGACTAGCTTCAGAAAAGGTATGTATAGCGATTTTTGCTTTACAGGGTTAAAAAGGCTAGTCTTAGATTGTGGATACAAGTCAATTTAGAGATTTTAGTTTTCGGGTAAATTTCCACCGAAAGGAAAAAAAAGTTTTATTTTGGGTTTGAAGAAATGGTTATACCATATAATACACTGCTGTCCATGGTGCTGAAAGTTATGCTATCAGCCTGCCTCAGGCTTTGGCAATTATGCAAAACTAAGAACATAGTATGCAAATAATTTACAATTTCACACAGACCTCATCTTGCATAATACTAGAACGAATACTGGAAGAGCCATTTTTTAATATGAATCCTATACATGTTTTACTCCCGCCATGTATGCAAACAATGCATATGCAGTTATTGAATAATCTCTGTTTAGTTGGAATTTTAAAACTCTTGCTTCATACATATTCATGTAACATTCATGAAACTTTCTTCAAAACTAAATTGCTTATTATAGAAAAAAGGAAGAAAATTTTGACTTGTCTGTAAATTCAATATCTTGGGAGTACATTACAGAACACAGGCAAATTCTTAATACAGGTTTGTACCTTGAGCTGATTTGACACTGGCAAAGCTTAAGAGGACACCCCCCGGACACCTGCTTCAAACCCTACCCACTCTGAGTCCTCAGTTTTGTAGTACGCAATGAAGAGTAAACCAAGAAATAGAAGGGAACAAGGCCTGTTTTTTTCTGTACTGTACTCCAAAATATGGGATTTACAGAAAAGTCAAAATTCCTCCCATTTAATCATATAATCATATAGTACAGAACACAGGCTGGATATTTATACACCATGGGACATCCCAAGCAATTCATAGGAATTTTGGGCAACAATGAGGCAAACAGAACTGTGCCAACAGGCCCAACAAGGGTCAAAAGACAACCTCACAAGAGCCACTGCGAGGATCTTGCGGCCAAAATCTGCATCAGCAGTAGATTGGACACCCCCCGGTAAAATTTTGATATTATGAATGGAATATCATGTGGTGGCCTTACACAACTGAGCTATCGAGGCTTGGTGCCAAAATGCCCATGAAACACCCACCAATCTGGTGGAATAGGTGCTTAAAGGGCAGGAGGAGATTTCGCTTTGGGAATGTAGACTCTAGAACTCAAATTTCATATCTATTGTGCACTAGAGGACTTTAAAGCAGGGTGTCCATTGACAGCAACTAGCATATTTACACCTGGAATCCAAGAGATTTGGTTCACTTCCTTCAAGGTGGTTTGACTCCAGGGCCCTTGATGGCTTATGTAGGCAAACACTTGCATTTTCTGAATGCACCCTGATTGAACGCCTCATTCAGAAGGGGGGGTCCAGTGACACAAGACCAGCCTGACTACTCTGAGCTCTAAGAGGTTAATTGGGAAGCTGGGCTTCTTGCAATGACTAGGTTCTTTCGATTATTAGGGACTGGAACACTTTTCCCCAGCCTAGGAGACTTGTATCTGTTATAACCTTCCAGTGATAGGGAGGGAGGAATTCCCCACTGTTGAGGTTGGGTTGGTTATCCTCCAAGATAGGTAGGTTCTTTGCTTGGCTAGACAGGAGAATTAGCAAATCAATAGAAGGAGCCTGTTTGTTCCAGACAGACAAGATATTCTATAGGGAGAGTTCACAAATGCAATTGAGTAAATGGTACTGCTTCGAAAGGATGCTACCACTGGGCCTAAAACTCTCAAGGAGAATCTCAATATGGGATGTTTCTTGGATCTCAGTTCAAGTATGTGCACTAAGAGAAAGAACTTTTTTTTTCTGAGCAGAAAGACTTGCTTGAGATGTGTCAAGAACCAGACCCCAATATTCCAAGTGGAGGAATGGTTGGACAGCAGATTTGTTGAAACTGATCACCCCATTGCAGACCTGGAGAATCTGAATATCTTGTGGACATTTTCTAATAGCTGCAAAGTTAACACGTCCTTCAGAATAAAGATAGAGAAATATAGCCTGTGACTTTGATGCCTTGAGTTCTGAGCAAGGAAAGCAGAGGTTGTAGGATATCTGTGAACACCCTAGAAGCAAAGGATAGGCCAAAGGGCAGGGCAACAAACTAAGTGGTCGTCTGCCAATGTTAAGCACAGAAAGTGCTAATGAGCAGGATAAATGGGAACATATAGATAAGATGTCTAAAGACAACATATATGCCATGTCTCTATTCCGGACCTTGCGAATTCTAAGCAAAATTTTGGAATTTGAAGGAAATCTGCTGAGGGGCCTGACAAATGCCCCCAGTGGGCTTTGGTACCGTGAACAGGTTTGAGTAGAATCCCTTTAATCTGTCTTGTGGCAGCAAGAGGTGGCTAAGGGCTTTTTGCAAATCTCACTGTCCTTGGGCAGTTTTTAGTTTATTTTAAAGACAAAGAGGTGAGGTGGTGGAGTTTTAAACATTTGTTTTACCCACTGAAACCAACAGAGCCCACAGGTCTGGGATATCCATGACCCAGAGACAGAAAAAGTGGAGGCTTCCCTTCATTTTGAAAAAGTCTTTGGGAAAGGCTTGGTGACCATAGTGGGCCAAGCCTTGCACCACAAGAAAAGGCTTTGAGTCACAGGAGAACAAAAGTGCACTCCTGTGAACCACAAGAGAAGTATGATCAAAATAGCTTTGGCACTGCAACAACTCAGAATAGGCGATCAAAAATACAGTATACCTTCCAGTTAAGAATATGGAAAGGGGGGGTCAGGGGGCATATTGAGTTGCTGTTGATAGTTGTTGCAGGGTGGTAGAAAAGCAGCCAAAAAACTTAGCGACTAAGGTAACCATCCAAATAGTGCAGTGAAAAGATTTGATTTCAGCATTTGAATCAGAGCAGATCAATAAAATATGCAATACATGTAAATGCCTAGTACATTAAGACCCCATTCACACTAGCGCAACCAAGTCGCCGGAGAAGTCGCGGTCGGTCGCTCGCCATTGATTAGCACAGGACTCGTTGTAATAGGAGCGACACAAGTCGCTCCGACTTAGAAAAAGGGTCCTGTACTACTTTGGGGCGACCTGGAGGCGACCTGCATTGACTTCAATGATATGAAGTCCGTGCATGTCGCGCCGTGCACCGCGACTTCACAGGTCACCCCAGCAAGTCGCGTCGCCCATGTCTGAAAGGGGTCTTAAGGAGTGTGTTAAGTCACAAACCGCTGTGCTATACTGTAAATACGTCAAGCTATAATTTTACAATAGAGAAATGCACATTGTACCCAAATAGACTGAAATAAAATGAATACAAGCCTAATTTTTCATTTTCACACTAACAAATTTCCCACTACAAAGAAGAGATTTCTGAATCAGTTTAAGTTTTTTAGCACTAAACTCTTGCAATTCTACACACCTATAGATGTGGCAGACACTTGACCTTCTGCCACTCAATAATAAAATATGCTGAAAATAGAGGGAGGGGATAGTTTTTAATAATTTACTTTTTCCTATGGAGGGATCACTTATCAGCAAGCAGTCAATCACTATTGCAGCAATCGGTTTCTAAAAGAGTAGACAGGCCACAGATAATGTAGGCAGCCTGTAGTGACAGACAGAAGTGGCAATGGTGCAACAAGACACTTGCCCATAAATTCTATGCAGAAGAACTGGGGGAGATTTACTAAAACTGGTGCAGCTGTGCAAACCAATCAGCTTCTGGGTTTTATTGCCAAAGCTTAATTGAACAAGCTGAAGTAAGAAGCTGATGGGGTACTATGCACAGCTGAACCAGATCTGTGTGCACCAGTTTTAGTAAATCTCATCCATTGTGTTTTGCTGTGCTGTAGTGGAGCACTTAAAATTTGTTCTTTTAAATATAACCTTCTATAAAGGAATGCAAATGTTTAAAAATGATAAAACAGGCTATATTTAGACAATACCAGCCCCTTCTAGGGTATAACCCAGTACCCACCTTACTGGTTCCACACATCAGCCCATAAGTATAGGATATTGATAGCATACAGAAATGTACAATATCATGAACATGTCATGTTCATAACCAAGTCAAGAATATTCTTGTCTGGTTGATAGAGGGAAACAAAGTTACTCAACACCTTTTATAGACTTGAATCCACTTATTCGGGAGATGTAAATCTAGAACAGTATGAAAATATTTAAAGCATCACATAATCATCACATTAGCAGGTTAGCAAGCTCAGAAGCTGATCTACTACAGAGTAACACACACCAGATGCAGAGGGACTGCATTGGGCGGCTATTACAGCGCAGTCGCCCGGCACAAGGCAAAATGCTTTGTCTATCTGCCCGTTCAGACCATTGCGTTGCGGTGGTGTGGCAGTGCGGGTGCAATACTTTTTTCAGCGCAGCACAGTGTGAAGGAATTTACTGCCTCACACCACGCGGTGGCCAATTAAAATTTATGACAGGTCTGTGTGACATTTCAATAGAGTGCAACACTGCGCTGACCAGGCCGGACCGTACACCAACCACTGCGTTGTAGCCACAAAGTCTGGTGTGAACATACCCTAAGGCAAGGTTTACACTGATGCAGTGCAATTTTGATCAGATTTTTTGTGTGATTTTCAAGTGCAGTTGCGATGTAACTTGATGCAATTTGGATAAAGCTGTGACCGCTGAAATGGGGAAGAAACCCTGCTGGAATCGCATGCCGATAGGACAGGTCAGAGATTTGAAAGCTTTTCCATTAAAGTTTATAGACCACAGAACTGCACTGCATCACAGCAAAGAAGCATAGGACCCCTTCCCCAAGTGGGATCGCAGCTGCGCTGCATTGATGTGAACAGACTCCATGAGAACCAACATTATTTCCCTTGTCGTGATTCGGTGCGATCCGATTCACATCTGAAATTGCATTAGTATGAACCAGGACCAAAACTTTAAATTTAACCAAATATTCTGTAAAACCGACACATCCTCTCTGTTAGCAAGAAAAGACTGAAAAACATCTTACATCAGCTGTCAGCTTTACAGTGTCACTGCTCACATGACTTCATAATAGCTATCCAACATTAAACATTTGCGCTAGTGATCCAGGAGGCTAACCCAGCCCAGAATGAGGCAGGCTGCAGATAGAGCACTGGCGGGCAGTGTGTTGGGCACTAGGACATCAAAGCAACCGATTCTCTAATATAGTTCAGGCAGTTTGCCTTGTAATAAAAGGGGGTGAACGCCAACTTCATCAGTGGAGTCTATTCCTCAATCTCTTGCCCCACAGCTAATCAACTTTTCCTGATGTGTTAAATAGCATACCCCTGCTGGACGCCATGGTTCCGCCTGCTAGCCTCTACACCACCACAGAACTTGGTGGCAGCTCTGCATTGGGTAGTTTGCAAGAGAGTGAAGAATGGGCTCACGGAAGCAGTAAGTATCCACACTCTTCTATTATAAGGTGCAGCTGCCCGAAACTTTAGAGAAGCAACAGGGTCACTTTAGAGTCTTCTTCTGTGGGTCTCATCCAGTTCTCCTTTTAGTTGCCAAGCCTTGTCATGTACTGTCCAGCATTAGGTTTAAAATCTGGGAAATCCCAAGATAACTATTAAACTGTAGTTCTACATTCTTACATACTGCAGATATTCCAAAATCAGAAAGTTCATTCAATATACAGTAAATGATCTGTACTGTACTGTGTCAATCACACAGATCATTTAAAAAGGCAGTAGGGGTACAATTCCTGTAGCCTTCACACTCTCTGCTTCTTACAACACTATTTACATTTAAACTCCAAAGGCAGGTTTGAACTTTGATTGATGGCTATGCAAAACTACTTAAAATGGTTGTAAAGTCTCAAGGTTTTTCACCTTAATGCATAAGGGTGAAAAACCTGTGCTGCAGCTCCCCCCAGACCTCTGCGCCCCTTTTTCTTAACTAAGCCTATCCGATCCAGCAATGTGTACGAGTGCATCGCTATCTCTCCCCTAATTGAGAAATTGCAATAGTTTCTGTCCAGGCAAACAGAACTTTTACCCTGACAGTCGGTCGGACAGCCCCAAGTTGACCCGAAAAGGATCGATCTGGGTCTGCCGGAGTGTTCCACAAAAGGGGAGCAGTGTAACAGAACCTTACCTTTGACAGAGAATATTTGTGCTTACCTGGTTCATGTGTGTGAAGGATTTCCGAGCAACCATTCGGTTATTTACACTCCATGCTATCATATCTCTCTTTGCACTGTGAGCCTCAGGAAGTAACTCCTTATATGGACATTCCATGAAGTCAAGGTATGGCCAGCCTAGAGACGGAATGTCTGCTGATTAACGATGCGCTTTTGTCTACATTATGTTGATTTGGGCTGAGGCAGCTTTTGTTAAGTGTGGTAATGACCCTACCCATTTGTCTGGGTGGATGTCGGGCCATTGTTTTAGTGTCTGATATACTCCCCAGGTGTATAAAAGCCTGTATTCTTGTTTCAATAAACAGTTTTTCTTGACCCTTCAAAACGTAGCTTCGTCTCGTTCCTGGAGGGGGATTTTACTGCATTATTACCCGGTCGTTCAACAGCTCAACCTGACTCTCCTTTTGGATCTTATGGTTGGGATTATACTACTACCATTACTACACAGGGACTTGCCGGGAAAAAGGACGTCTCCAACGGCTGATACCCTCTCACCACCTGGGTAGCCGTTACAGTTTCCTGCTGCTGTCAATCAAATCCAGTGACATGGGAGGGGGTGGGACCAAGTCCCGCTATCTGTGTCAACGGACGCAGCAGCAGGACTCAGAAACTAGCCTGCACGGGTGTCCCCATGAAAAACCGGCTTTCCGTGGGAGCACCCAATGAAGAGGAGGGGCCTGGAGCACCGGCGGGGCACCCCAGAAGAAGAGGATTAGGGCTGCTCTGTGCAACTGGTGCAAATTGGGATAACAAGAATAAATAATTTTTTTATAGTTGGTTCCTGTGTATTGAGCTGCAGCTAAGGTGATTCCACTGTTGTGTGAGGTGTCCTAAATATATACTTAATATATCAACACCACTGTGTACTGTGCCCAAATATTTAAACATAAATCCAGAATATTAAATTGAAATGCCCATCCATGCAAAGGGGTGATTCCTAGTGTGTAATCACTCTCCTTTATATATAATCCAATTCTGTGCTGTGCCAAGCTTCCAGATGATGCATTCATGAGGCGTAGCAGTGCCACGCATACATTTCCTGCCCCTGGGTAACACCACATCCAAGGATTGTAACGCATGCCGGCTTTACTGCATTGAGCAGCATGACAGCCACAGATAGGGATTGCTGGATAGACTTTGTGCGGTTCGGAGGGCACTTTTAAATTTGAGTTGGCATTTTTTATACAGGATGCTTTTATATACCATTGAATAAATATGTTGTGCAATGATGGCATTCTATTACATGACTGAGTGAAAGGAGGAGATCATATGAGTGGACACAGAATCCCTGGATGAACACACTTATAATTGATGGTTATCTGGTGAGTGTGAATTTTGCATGGTGGAGGATTACACACACTATTTGGGGTGGACAGCATGCACAACACGGAATTGGACAATATATAAAGGATGGTGCATTGGATGAACACGCTTATAATTGATGGTTATCTGGTGAGTGTGAATTTTGGATGGTGGAGGATTACACACACTATTTGGGGTGGACAGCATGCACAACACGGAATTGGATAATATATAAAGGAGAGCGATTACACACTAGGAACCACTACTTTGCATAAATGGACATTTTAATTTAATATGTTGGTTTTAGGTTAAAAAATTTTGGCACAGTACACAGTGGTGTTAATATATTGCACAGTACACAGTGCTGTTAATATATTTTAAAGTGTATATTGACATATATTATATATGTCAGTTGGCATATATCAGTTGGCGTGGCTATATATATATTATATATATATATATATATATATATATATATATATATATATATGTGTGTGTGTGTGGTTTTTTTTTGTTATTTTTATTAAAAAAAGTAATTACAAAAAGGGGCAGCAGAGAAGGTGCTTTTATATCAGAAGCAGGCACATTTCAGGATACCCAGATAACAGGTGGGCTAGTGCACTACAGCCACCTAGATAAAAATGATTAATACTTAGCAGGCTGGATATGCTCTCTGATCTCCCAGCCTAATTTTGATTATTTTGAATTTTTTTTTAACCTGAAGCATTCCTGCAAATCATTCGATAACATAACACCACTATAACCAACGTGCAATGAAAATACTTCATGCACGTTAACTTGCATTAGGCTTCTTAGACGGGAGATTTAGCCTGTTCAATACAAATGCAAACATCATCAACACCCCACCTTGAAGTTCGAGTCGTAGCATACAGTCTCCCATACATAGGAATAGCTATGCACTGCTCTACATAAGTATACGCTAGTGCCAAAATAAAACAAGTACTGTACAGCATAGGGACACTTAAATATAATTTATTTTTTGCATACACCCGTGCAGAATATTTTTTGCATACACCCGTGCAGAATACTTATGTTCATGGCTGTACTGGTGTATACCCAAGTCTGTATAGTGTCACTCTGTATAATAAAGGAGGTCGTATCCTCCCCTTACTGGAAACACTATCTTCACACTGTACTTGTAACTGCCAGGTTGCACACTATAGGGAAGCAATAGCTATTACAACAGCATTATTATTAAAATGAAATAAGACAAGATTATTCTTTACAAAGTCTGGATACTCAGAGCTAAGAGAACTATTATCGTTAACAATTATCAAAGTCATTACACTATGAATTAATAGCACAATAGGGCTAAAAATACTGCAGCTTCTAAATCGAACTCGCCTGCACTGGCTCAATATGCATAAGACACCTTCATTAAAATACAGTTAAACGCCAACAGCTACTTTTTTATGTTTATCCTTCCCTGAAGCGCCTCTGCCTTTAATGCTTTCCCATTCCACTCTCACCAGGGAGCCATCATGTTCAGCTATCAAAATTTCTCATGTTTAGCCTCAACATATGCAAGGACAGTGCCGCATTAAGCTATGTGGCTAAGCACGTTTCATTTCTTTAGAAATTGCTACAACTTTCGGCAATCTGGATTTAAAGCTAAAATGTATATTTCTGCACTAATAAGCTTGAATTCTATTGGTTCTGACATGTGCCAAAAGTGTACAAGAGGCTGCCAGATCTACATTTGTGAAATATTCATACAGTAGGGAAGCAAAGCATTTGTTACCCCGGCATTGCATATTCCGGATATGTGGCTGCTGTACCATGTACTTGTATGAGAACGTATCCTGTTCGCTTTGTATTGCTTTCTTTGTGTGAAATACCTGCACAGCACATACACAGCATGGTCAGTTCTCTTGCTGTGCTGACAGCTCAGCCTGCTCTCCTCCAATGATGAGACTTGTCCTGACACCCGCCCCCCCCCCCCGCCCTGCACAGCTATTCTCTGGAAAGCTTAGTTTGCTGCTGTTTCTCCTCCCCCAGCTCTTATGCAGCTGAGAACAGAGGGAATGTGATCACTTATTTAAAAAAAAGGGGGGGGAGATTTTTTTTTTTATATCTATACAAAAATGTTTTGCATTTAATTTGAATTGGTTGTTTTACAAGTCATCGTTTATAATCACTTAAAGTTTTGAGTTAAATGTATTCTTTATTTTTATTTTCCAAAGTCATTTTTTTTTTTTTTTTTTTTTTTTTATAAATGGGGAGCTCCAGGCCCCTGCAACAAAAAAAATTAAAAAATCAGCAGCTACAAATCCTGTCACCCTACATCTCCCTCTACAGCTGTCTGACAACACAGCTAGCAAGGCAAAAATAATTAAATGCACTTGGATTTGACAGTGCTCGTCTCTGGCTCCAAGCCCTTGCCCCAGACGAGGGCTGTCACTACGAATGCAGGGGGAGGGAGACGTGTTGGTTAACCAATTCTCAGTTCATACACAGCAGAGCAAAGGGTAGCTCACAACCCTGTGCCTCCTCTGCTCTACCCTTATGTTTGTGCAATGGAGGAATGACTGAGCCCAGGCCCACCAGCCATTTTGTGGTGAGACTTTAGTAGCTGGCATGTGTTGTCGTCTTGTGACTTGGTGAATAAAACAAAAACAAAGGCTGGAATGGCTGCTTCCATATATCATTTAATGCAGTTGTAGCACGGTCCCTGTAGGGCTTGCTATGTGATGACTTCTTGGGCCTCCTCTGATTACCTGCAATCACTTAGGGACAGGTCACAACCACCCTTAAGGCCCGTACACACGTACCGATCGTCGGCCGAAAAGCTTCGCCCGACGACCGATCTGCCGATTGTAGGCTTGTTAGTATGATGCTTCCGACAGCCGACAGCGCACTTTCGGCCGAAAAGAATCTGTCTTGCAAGCATAAAAATTTTTGTATGCCGACACCAGAGCGGCCGATTGTTTGCCAGTCAGTACAGAATTCGGCCGACAGACAGCAGATTTGCAAGACTGGGCATGCTCAGAAAAGAAAAAACACAGGGAAAGTTAACCATTACATGACATCACTTCTGCAGTCGGCGGACAAAATTCTTGTGCAGTCTTTTGCACTTTTCAACAGACACCGACAGCCCTCGACAAAAGACGGCCGATCGTTCGGCCGACGATCGGTACGTGTGTACAGGGCATTACTCCCAATGCCTCTGAATTCAAACAGTCTAGGGGCTTTGGTTTTAGATTTATCGTGGAACTTGGATGGGAGAAGGGGATAGTGGGATACACCAAGTCAAAACTATTTACAGTTGATAAGGACAACCCTCGCTTGGCCTCACCAGGTTATTTGTGGAAGCAGTCGCACTGCTTTTACCATACTGCCATTTGTATGGAAAAATTAGGTCTTCTTGCTCTCTCTAGCAGCAGACTTGATGCAATTACATTATCTTCAGGACACTCTCTAGCATCTCCTTGACTGATACCCATCCACTGACTCCTCGACAGAAGGGGTGGCCCTCTCAGGAAAGGTCCAACAGATCTTTACTCACTGTAGGCAGAATCAGATCCTCTCAAGTGTCTCCCTTCCAGTCAGCTCTACAGGACATCTTTGTTCAGCTCCTCTCTGCCCCTCAGGTCAACCACCTGAGGCTGCATGGCAGCTTCTACAGAGGAGGGGCAGCAGCCCCCTTCTTCCGGGACCCCACTCTCCAGCTGAAAGACCCTGAGCACATGTGCGGCATTTATACAGTATCCCAGCATGCTTCGAGGCCCTTTCCTCTGCCAATCACCAGGCTGTACTAAATGCCTATGCACTCATTTGTCAGGTTTCCTCCCACTGTCCAATATGCCTCCCTATTGGGCCAGTGTGAAACATTTCAGACAAACCGAGCTGCATCTGACCACCACGAGCAGACCTCACTAGCAGATCCTGCTCTCTCTGGTAGGCAGAGAGCAATATAAATTTACCAGGCCCAAAAACTATACTCTTCTAGCACCTACCTAGGAGGGTGCTACACAGTAAACAACTTCACAGCAAGAAAGAACTGTAGGCAAAACGCTATATTCAATTCAAATAAATATACAATAAAACTCTGGACAAACCACTACATAAACCATTAAAAATACATATACAGGATCCATTTTACCCACCAAGGGTTTGTATTTCTGTCCTGAGATGCAACATGCCTGGTCACCACAGGGGAGCATGTTTTACCAAGGGAGTGTTGGATCTGGTAAGTAAAAGGTATTTTACAGTCCCCGACTATATGAGCACTGGGGGGGGGGGGGGGGGGTGGATTTCACTTCTGCTGGAATTGGGCTTTAAAGTGAAGCGTGTGCAAACCTTAGGTTTATTTTCCAGTATGCAGTTTTCAGAAATTGTTTTTGTGATTCTTTTGCCAAATTTCTTAGCTGGAGATCCTGCCAGCAACTGCACCTCCTTTTTCAGGCTAACATCACTCAGCCACTGCATCTTAATTAGAAGCAGCGTTGTCTGCCTGCCATGCGTGTTCCTTTAGTCCTTGGGCTATCTATATGGTAATACCCATCTGTGCCTTAGCCATGCCCATCTGTGCCTCATCCATCCGTGCCTCAGCCATGCCCATCCGTGCCCCATCAGCGCTCATCCATGCCACCTCAGTGTCACTACAGTGCTCATCAGTGCCTCACAAAAGTGCAATGGTTAGTCAGGAAATTAGATTTGTAATCTTATGTCCCTAGAGCACCTGACGGTGTCTGGTGTCTGTTGGGCCTCTGTATGTGGCTATGCTGTGTAAAAGTCTCACATGTGGTATCATCATACTCAGGAGAAGAAGCAGAATTTATTTTGGGGTGTAATGTTTGCTATGTACATGCTAGGTGTTAGAAATATCTTATAAATGGACAATTTTGTGTAAAAAACAAAATGAGCTTTCATTTTCTTACCACACTTTCCAAACACTTAAGTGAAAAAAAAATTGACATGTTCAAAAGACTCAATGCCTCCTAGATTATGTGTTGGGGTGTTTGCTTTCCCAAATGGGGTCATTTTGAGGGGGTTTCCGTTGTCCTAGTGCTCCAGGGGCTTTCAAAAGTGTAGGTTTTCAGGAAATTGTGTGTGTAATTTATGCTCCTTGGATGTTGCAGAATGTATTTTTGGGTTTAGTTGCAAGTATGCCTATACAGTGTGTGAGAAATAACTTGGTAATATCACAATTTTGTAAACAAAAAAAAATATATATCTTCATTTTGCAAAGAATTGTGGGAAAAACACAACTTCAAATAACTCAACATGCCTCTTTCTAAATAGCTTGGACTGTCTGCTTTCCAAAAGGGGTCATTTGGGAGGTATTTGTACTTTCCTGCCTTCTTAGTGTATCAAGAAGTGAGGTAGGGCAGCATTACATCAGGTGTGAACAATTTTCAATGATTGGTATTATAGCTTGTAAACTCTATAACCTTCACACAGACCAAATAATATATACTTATTGGTTATTTTTACCAAAGATATGTAGCATTATAACATTTGGCCAGAATCTATGAAGGAAAATTACAAAATTTGTACAATGTCGTAACTGAAACGAAGAAAATGCTTTTTTTTTAACAAAATTTTTGGTCTATTTTCATGTATAGCGCAAAAATAAAAAAACCCAGTGAGGATTAAAATACCTCCAAAAGAAAGCTATCCCTGTGGGAAAAAAAAAAAAAGGACAACAATTTCATACAGGTACAGTGTCGCATGCCTGAGTAATTGTCATTCAAAATGTTAAAGCACTGAGAGCTGAAAATTGATCTGTTAAGGAAGGGGGGGGGGGGGGTAACAGTGCCCAGTGGGTAAGTGGTTAAAAAAAAGAAAAAAAAAAAAAAAACATTAGGAGATACCCATTACCATTTGCCACCAAATGAAAGCCCAAGCTGGAGCAAACATCCACAGGCTGGTTGGAGTACAGAACAAAGAATTCGGCTTTGATCGGGTCTCCGATGTATAACCCAGAAGCTATCAGCGCAGAATTTGAAAAACTGTTATGGGCCATACACACTATACAATTTTCTTTAGATTTTTTCCTTCAGACTTACCAAAACCATATAATATGAGGTCAAACCTAAACACTTTCAATTTTTATGAAATCAGGCAGGCCCTTGCACTACATAGAAAAGGTAAATCTAAAGGTCTGACAAAAGTTGTATAGTGTGTATCCAGCTTAAGTATTCAAAATTGCCAATTTCAGCATTTTGAATACTTTAAAGTGCAGTGCAGGTGTCTCGGGTCTTTTAGACCCCTGATCCCTCCAAAGAGTACCTGTCACTGCCTATTACTGTCACAAGGGATGTTTATATTCCTTGTGAAAGCAATAAAAGTGATCAGATTTTTTTTTTTTTTAAACTGTGAAAAAAATAAAAAATTAAAGAAAGAAATAGTAAAAAATGTTTTTAAAGCACCTCCGTCGCCATGAGTTTACGCACAAAAGAAAATACAAACGTAAGTCACGCCCGTAAATTAAAACGATGTTAAAACCACACATCGTCGTGATCGCCAGAGCGAGCGAAATAATTCTAAAAACAAGTCCTATGCTGTAACTCTTAACTGGTAAAAATCTTTAAAAAATTTTAAGTATCGTAGTTTGTCGCCATTCCACGAGTGTGTGCAATTTTAAACCGTAACATGCTAGGAATCTTATTTACTTAGCTGTGATTGGCTCTTACAGTGGTCATATGATCGGGAGCCTGGCTCCTGATTAGAAACCTTGCCCAAGAGGGGTTGGGGTCCATGTGCTACGGGTGTATAGTGCAATTTTGGACAATCTCATGGCACTGAGGCAGCTGCGGGTTAAAGCCACTGCATACATGTGTTATGCAGTTGGCAAGAGGATAAAGCACATCTAATCTCCAAAACAAAAAAAAAATTGATAGTATTGAAGCTTACCAGTCCTTAGTATGTGTTAATGGTGGACCAGATGAAAATAAAGGGGAAAATTTGAAAATAAAACTAATGCAGACACATCTGACTGTCCTAGAGTGACAACCATATTGAGCAGTGATGTCACCTAAGACAGGGTGTGTTTTAGGACTACTTAACCTCTCCCTCTTGTCTCCATAACAAGGGGGAGGTGTTTTGTAGTCCACATAGATTGCAGGGAAGAATGCTAACTGATAACAGACCAGAGGCAGAGAGTACAGGAAGTTTTCAGCTCACAAGGTCTCTGGCTGGACGAACAGCTATTTTTAAGCCCTGGTTAAAATGGATAGAATACAGCTTTTAATGGTATATTCAACAGACCAAAAGGGAGAAAATAAGAAGATTATTAGAGTTTATATACACTAATGCCTAACCTAAGAAGTTATAGTAATGGACAACTTAAGAATATTTCCAAAAAATGCAGGCTCGGTTTGCACACCAGCATTTATAGAGCAAGAATGTTGCTTTTCAATAAAAAAAAAAAAGCAAAATGCAAAGTTTAAGCGGAGTTCCACCCTAAAAATGAACTTTACATGCGCATCAGTTACAGTAAAAAGTCCTGAAAAAGAATTGGATAATATTTTTTTTTTTGTTTCACTTACCTTGTTTTTAATGAAAATTAACTTACCTTCCTTCCACTTCCTCCTTATGCGGCCGCAGCCCCCGACATCACTTCCTCCTTTATATTGCGTCCTGGGAGATGAGCGTCATCAATCCCAGGAAACAAAGGGAATGGCCGGTCGCTACTCTGATTCCTGAACGCAATCTACAGTGCATTGCGCGGGATTGCGATCGGCATTCTGGGTAGCCAGGAACCAGGAAGAGGGACACAGCGGCTTCAGACGCCCACACCAGAGATGGCCGGTCTCTGCAATCAATTTTAAAGGTAAGATTTTTATTCAATTACTGTACTGTACTGTGAGGTTTGTGTTAGTGTAATTGGCGATAACTTAGGATTAGGGGGGTATTTTTATCTAAAAAATGTTTTTGTGGCCGGAACTCCGCTTTAAAGTACCAAGAAATAAATGACCACTCACCTCCTGCTAAGGAAACCTTGTCATATGTCAGGGCACCTAATTTTTCACAGCATCAAGTACCAAGCATTGACAGAAAACACTCTCCGAAGTGCTGAACCAAGTCTGAAATAAAGCATCAGACTCAAACCCCGGAGACCAAACAACATGACTCCTGTGTGCATTAGCAACACTGACAAGCTGCACAAAGAATAAAAAATATGGCATGAAAAAGGCTCACTTTTTTTTTTTTTTTTAAAAGGACAGCTGTCATAGTTACTTGGCAACAGGAGAAATCATTTCCAGGGACACTGCTACTAAGTGTTCTTACAGCTGGGTTAGATCCTTGCAATGTGGTCTCAGAGTATTATGACATACTAGAAACACACAATTATTATTATAATGCAGGGCTTTTTTTCAGCAGGAACGCGGGGGGAACGCAGTTCTAGCACCTCCAGCACTGAATGAAAGTAATGGATAGGGGGCTGGAGAGTCTATTGATGCTGGCTGCTGTTGGAGCCATTGTTGCATGGCGCAGGTCTATTATTGTTGCTGGAGGTGGGCTTATGTTGCTGGTGGGGTCAGTTGTTTCTGAAAGGGATCTACTGTTGAGGGAGGGGTGTATTGTTGCTGGCTGTTGGGGGGATCTATTGTTGCTGGAGGGCATATATTTTTCCGCAGTAGTCCATTGTTGCTGGGGAAGTCTATTGTTGCTCGTGGATGAACTATTGTTGTTTGGGCTTATGTTGCTGGGGGTGAATTGTTGCTGGAAGGGATCTACTGTTGAGGGAGAGGGGTCTATTGTTGCTGGCTGCTGGAGAGTCTATTGATGCTGGGCTGATGCTGGGAAATCTGTTGTTGCTACCATTGTTGGTGGGGGGCTCTATTGCTGGTGGGGGAATCTGTTGTTGCTGGGAAGGGTCTATTACTGCTGGGGGGGGATCTACTGTACTGCTTTTCTTGTTAACAAATTCCATACAAATTCCTTATCACCACAAAATGATACTTGGTTCCGAAGTCTCTAAAAAAGGGTGGTACTGGGGAGGTGGGTCGGGGGTTAAACCAAGGGATGGTGTTTGGAGGTAAGTGGGGGGGCGGAGACAGTTTTTCAGGAGGGAGGGTGGGGAGTCCCTGCACCTATCCTCTGCTATAATGTATAATAAAATGTTTACCATTATCTAGTCTGGTTGAACATTTTTTTGTTAAAGGGAAAAGTATATTGTATGGTAAATTTGCACCATTATTGCAGTGTTTACCTTACAGTGGTTATAAACCTCAGACATGAAAAATTAAATAAGCATATCCCTCTATAGTGTGTACTTGTGTCCGTTCAAGTGGATCTTCACTGCATCTGAGCACAACAAACCAAAAACACCATTTAATTCATTTTTAATAGTTAAAGCAAACTCTCCCTTCCATTTAAATGTCTATGCTTTATTTAGCACTTTCGAAAACAAATCCATGGCATTTCTGCCCATGGCCATATTGAGTAAGGGCAAATAATTCATGCAGCTTTTACTTCCTGGAATCAGTCTGCCCTTAGCTCAAGCACGCATGCAGGAGAGTGCGCTTAGCTGAGAAAACCCCTCCTCCTCTCCTGAAGACTTCTGGGATGAATGACTTAAGTTGCCTAGGCAGGCAAGAAACCAGGAAGAAACTTAGGAAGGTATATCATATTTACTTGTGCTAAAAATATGCATCCATTTACTAATGCTAGCAGAATAAGGCTTCTTTCACACGGCCGCTCCGTGTGAAAGGTCCGCTGTGAGACTTTTTTTTTTTTTTCACGGAGCGGATGACATTTGTGTCATCCGCTCCGTATGCCCGCATATCATCCCATCCGCTTGGGGATGATATGCGGACATAATGTAAGTCTATGGGCATTGCGGATGTCAGCGGATGACACCGCTGACATCCGATTTTCCTTCCTTTCCGTTTTTTGAACGGATGAAAAAATAGGGTTCTGTTCCGTTCCAAAAAACGGAAAACGGAACTGAAAGGAGGAAAATCGGATGTCAGCGGATGGTATTCCGCTGACATCCACAGCGCCATTCACTTACATTATGTCCGCAAATCATCCGCAAAAAAAATAGGATGATTTGCGGACAATCGGAGCGGTCGTGTGAAAGAGCCCTAAGGATTAAAAATAATCAATGTTGGGAGAGTAAAATTCCACTTTTAAGAGCAATAAGTGTCATTCCTGTCTGCTGCTTTTTTCCTCTGCTATCCGCATGATTCACTTCTGATAAGTTTTCCAGATGTCAAGAGAAAAAAGTGAAAGTGAGGGACCTCCAGTTGATTCACAGCCATAACTCTGTTCCTGTGTGCGTGTGAAAGGGGGGTCCCTTTCTTCCGGGGATCCCTTCCCTCCAAGCAGCTATTACAGCCCATTCAGACTGGCGCGACACGACTTTGTGGGGCGACCTGTGAAGTCGCGGTGCACGCTTTGGCGCGACTTGCACGGACTTCATATAATTAAAGTCAATGCAAGTCGCCTCCAGGTCGCCCCAAAGTAGTACAGGACCCTTTTTCTAAGTCGGAGCGACTTGTGTCGCTCCTATTAGAACGGGTCCTGTACTACTCAATGGCGAGCGACTGACCGCGACTTGTCAGGCGACCAAGTCGCCTGACAAGTCGCGCTAGTCTAAATGGACTCCAAGAGCTCTCCTCGCTGAGCTCTGCAGAGTGCAACTTCAGCTCTCCACCCCCTTTTTTATGACAACTCAGACAAGCTTTATAAATTCAGAACTTTGAATAGATGTATAGAAGAAAAAAGACTAAGATAAACAGGTACAATTGATGTAGGATTGGTTTCATCTCCATCACCTGAGGCCAGTCACTTAATTCAGTATATGCAAGAGTTTATAACCACTTTATAGGCCAAGTCACCTTTTACAAAAAAATATACATATTTGCAGGAAAAAATTTGCAATTAGTATTGAACTGCATAGGAGCCAGCAAGGTATGGCACCCACGATCAGTAGATTGCGGGTACAATGCCAGGCTCCTGCAGACTCTTCCTCCAACTGTGGCAAAGGTATGGGCTTTTAGCTGGAGGAAATGTCAATGGACAATGAGTGTAGTGATTACTGCACTTGTGTTCCATTGAAAACTGTAAAACCGCCAGCCACTGAGGAAGATGGGACTTGTAGTTAAAGCGGAGTTCCACCCTGGGAATACTTTTTTTTAATAAAAATACCCCCGGGACAGTCAGGGCTAGTACATTCCACAATGGCTAGCCTCTGATCTGTCCCGGGTTGCACTTACCTTTTCGGAGAAATACTTACCTTGAAAATGTATTGTCCAGCGCTGCCATCTCAGGTGTGGGCAGCTTGAAGCCAGCGCGATCCTCTTCTGCGTCCTCTTCCGTCTTCTTCGGTCCCACGATGCACTGCACTGGCCCCGCCGTCACTTCCGGTGCACGCGCGTCATCCCTCCACAGCTTCTGGGCATGGCCAGAAGCTGTTTAGTAGGGAATGACGCGCGCACCGTAACTGACGTCGGGGCCGGTGCAGGCGCATTGATTCCTGGGAGCGATGACGTTCAGCTCCCAGGAATCATTGCAAAGCCAGGAAGTGACGAATCGCCGCGGCCGCCGAGGGGAGGAAGAAGGAAGTAAGGTAAGTATATTTTCTTCTATACGAGGTAAGTATAAAAAAAAAAATTGCGATTATCCATTTGTTTTTCAGGTGACCCGGAGCAAGAAGATGGAGGTAAGTATAAATTTAGGGTGGAACTCCTTTAATTCATTCTTTTCTTCAGTATTTATGGACTATTTATTGGAACATATGATGATTTGAATACAAGTGCTGCTGAATGTGATTAATGCTGCTATAGACTGGTGCAGGAGAGATTGCATTTTGTTTTTTATATTTTTTTTTGTAGTTAATTCAGATTTAAAAAGTGGCTGCTGCTGCAGGGGTGAAAAACCTCTGCTGTCACATAGAGGGGGGCCGTTTGAGGGTTTCCATTTGCACTATAGGCGCTTTTCCACTGCATGGTACGGATCGATTTGGCGCTTTTCCACTGCATGGTACCGCACGGTACGTGTTAGAACAGTTCGGTACGGTTTGGTACAGCAGCGCTTTTCCACTACATGGTACGGTATCGGTACGGCTCACTTAAACAGTACCACCTTGGTTGGGGTTCCAAGCAGGCCGTACCGATACTATATCCCACAATCCTTTGCATGCAGCATTGATTGTTTGTCACTACTGATTGGTCAGAGAATCGTTGTAATCCCACCCACTTAGTACTAAGTACTACAACAGTAGAAAAGCAAATTGAGCCAAGTAGAGCCTATACAGTGCCGAAAGGTGCCGACTCGTACCATGCAGTGGAAAAGCAAACTGAGCCGAGCTGGGCCAAGCAGTGCCGAGCCGGTACTTACAGTGGAAAAATGCCATATGTTACACCCTAACTACAGGTGTAACATTTAAGATGGAGTTAATTTTTTAAAGTAATATTTCATGTGAAACATGGGAGAAAGTGCTATATTCGACAATCCAACCATCCTGCATAACAACTGTCAGATAACTTCTCAGCCAGACATTGATTGCATTCATTTTCCATAATTCCAATCACAATCATTGTGTAGCAAAGCATGACTACCCAACGAAAAAAATATGACTGCCCTGTACCTAGATATACATGTAGAATAATTCTAAGGGAGTTTGGGACTTTAAATGAAAACGCAGGTGCAATCTGGGGAAATTAATAAAAATGTATCCAGATATGTATATGCTGGTAAAAATGTGTATAAGATCATAGCATAATAAACCATAATGTTTTATAGATAAACAATATTTATTCACATAGAAGATGTATAGTAAATAGTACAGTAATATTGGTAAACATGATCAAGACCACTGAT
>NC_138771.1:343459753-343475260 GCF_965119305.1 Pelophylax lessonae | reverse complement strand
TCACTCTACTCCCAGGCACTACCACAAACCCCATGATTTACCTTGCTGTCAGAGTTTGGGCTACTTCCACGTACCCTATTACCACAGCTCCCGGAAAAGACGTCCCCCAGGCACCAGTAATATTTAAACTGTATACGGATACTTTGGATACCTTTATAGCTCTGTAAGTATGAGGAGGCTTACAAACCTGCCTTACGTTTCCTTTTCAGCCTGTTTCTTCCCCCCCCCCCCTCTTCTTTTTGTTCTTCACTGTACTACTGGCATATTTATTCAACGAGCTCTTATCTTGTTATAGATTATACATCTACATAATTCGCATCTGCTCCTGATGAGTGAACTTATTCACGAAACGCGTAGAGCTACTTTAGATGCTACATGATATCATCATACAACCTATTTATATGAATTCGTTACCAATATTTACTGTTTATTATGTATTTATGAATTAATTTTTTATTATGTCCCTCCTCGTTGTATTACTGAGAGCTATATGGGTCATTTTATATGTGCAATCATGTTACTCTGTGTCAATCATGTCATTTAGTATGTATTTTGTGGTATCAGTGGTCTTGATCATGTTTACCAATATTACTGTACTATTTACTATACATCTTCTATGTGAATAAATATTGTTTATCTATAAAACATTATGGTTTATTATGCTATGATCTTATACACATTTTTACCAGCATATACATATCTGGATACATTTTTATTAATTTCCCCAGATTGCACCTGCGTTTTCATTTAAAGTCCCAAACTCCCTTAGAATTATTCAATTGATTTAGGGATGGAGGTATTGACCCTACCATGTCATATCCTCATTTAAAGTCCCAATTTTTGTCCCCCTGTTTGTCCCAATATAGATATACATGTAATTATAACAGTCTATACAGCTTATTTACAGCATACGTTTTCTTAGTTTTGGATAAGGTGAGGAAGGGTTCAAACCACTATTAGGTTTTTACCACTATCTGGGGATCTTCTAGGGAGATTTACCCTCACGTGCTGACAACATTATGCCAGACAGGCCAAGAGGAGAACTAACAGCAACACAGACAGAAATAAAAAAAAAATGTTATGACATAAGCGAAGGCAAGACCCTAGAACTGGGCGTCTCCAAACTGCGGCCCTTTGCTAACCTTTATCTGGCTCTTGAGGCACTATTGTTAAAAATGATGAGGAACTACTCCACTGACACCAAGATTGGGGGGGGGGGGGCACTATTTCTTCTACTGATAGCAATGATAGGGCACTACTATTCCTTCTATTGACCACCAACCCTGAGGTCATATTTCTGCTCACTGATGCTGGGCCCAGGACATTTTCTATCCCCAATGGTCACAATATTGCCCCCTAAATTCTAAAAGGTCAGAAAACATCCCCTTTACGCAGTTTGGAGAACCCTGTCCTACATGAGGATTACTGTGCCCCCAGATTTTCCCACACTTTTGGTCTGATGAAAACCATAGTCCGCAAGAGAAATCTCTTTAACGGAGCCCAAATAGCAGTAGAAAGCGGACAGGAGTTCTTAAAAATGTCCAAGGAAAGAAAAAGGGTTCTAGACATAGTTAAAAGAAAACCTTTCACATAAATGGCAGAGCAACTTTGAGGGATGCAGGGGTGTTCCGTATGCAAGGAAAGATTCCCAAGCTCTTCCATACCCAACCTTTCCCATACAAATAGACAAGGTCAGCATAAGCATGCACGGACATGTGAGCATAAGCATGCATGGACGTGTGTGTTGGTGGTTGGGGGGGGGGATTGGTAGCTCAAAACCTCCTGACTATAATGTTAGTATCTGCATACAGAACACCCCAGATTTGGTGCTTCATAAGAAATATGTATGCAGCTAGGATGTTGGAAATGGACGTTATAAAAAAAAAAAATTATATATATATATATATATATATATATATATATATATATATATATATACACATACATACACACACACACATATATATATATATATATATATACACATATATATACATATACACACACACCAGTCACTGGAGGCAAATACAAAAAAAAAAAAGCCTCAATTTACTCATGCCAGTTGAAAACAAAACGACTTTTAAATGAACAGTCGTTCATTTAGTGCCTTTTGGGCAGTAGGCAAGTCTTGCAATTCAGACTTTATTTACTCAACGTCTTCAAAAAATGCCATTACAGTGCTTCTCCTCCGGGTAGTGATGCTATACTCCATGTCCCATATATATATATATATATATATATATATATATATATATATATATATATATATATATACACATACATACATACACACATATATATATATATATATATATATATATATATATATATATATATATATATATATATATATATATATATAAGGGCCCATTTCTTAAATGAGCCAAGCTCATGGTCTCAAATCCCTGTCATTTACCACATAGCCCCATCCCTTTCTCATCAAAATGAACCATGGGTACAGAGACATGTCCTGCCATAATATAGGTGAACATGTGATTGTACCAGTGGAGGAGGACACTAGTTCATACATCGACCCCAGCGTGTCATTGTTGAGGCAGCTACTCAATACAGTGAACATTCATCTCAGCTCCTAAATTCACTTTGCTGGAACATCTAAATCACTCCTTGCATCGTCGTTGAGTCATCATAATGTGACACAAAGTCAGAACTCTGAATATTTAATGAAACACAAGCCAACTTTATAGAATTTAAGAGAATAGCAAACATACATATAGACGTGCTATCAATTTTGCTATTCAAATGAGCTGTGCATGCAGATTAAATCTCACAGTAATTAGGTTGGCCATGGCCATGGATAATTGTTTTGATGCAATTTGACCATTCAGGAGATGTTCATTAATGAAAATTCCATTGTGAGAGGATGAAGGACTCCGGATCAATGGGTAATTTGCATTCTGTTCGGGCATTCTCGCAGAATAAGCCTTCAGGCCAACAAGTTGTTGAACTCTGACAGCTGGCATTGTCTGCCCACAGAGGACAGGAAACTGCAATGCTGTGCAACAGAATAAAGAAAAAGCAGCCAGGCTGGCATAGGGTAGGCATGCTCCTATCATGAGACCACACAAACTCCACAAGTCTGCTGTATTTACATGTACAAAAGCCTTCAGCACTGGATGGTAATACAAGATGACTGCAGCGGCATGTCTGCTCTCTAGAGTAATAAACCACAGTTCATTGAAAAATGCAAAGACACTTGTGAGAAGCTTAAAGGAAACTTTTACAATTAGTAAAAACAAAGATGCTTCCTAAACACGCCTCCCAATTCTTAAACATGGTAGCTGCGTTCAATTTTTATATTTGGCGGTTTTGCCTTTATTTTCACCTAGTGATAGAGCCAGTGTTATTTTTCAACGTCCTTTAACAGACCAAGCTGCCCAGCACAAGGGGAGTTTTTACTGAAAGGGGTGCTTAGAATGGTCAGCTTTTATTTATTTAAAACCTTTATTATTATTATACAAGATTTATATAGCCTCGACAGTTTACGCAGCGCTTTACAACTTGAGGGTAGAAAGTACAAATACAACACTCTTTAATACAGTAGGAATCAGAGGACCCTGCTCCTTAGAGCTTACAATCTTTAACCCAAAACCTATTGCTGTAACTGCTTAAAAAAAAAAAGTTAGCTTGTGCATTTAGGTGTATGAGCCCATCCTTCCTTTTAGAAATGTGTTACTGCATTTATTTTGTGTATAATGTTGAAAACTCAATAAGAACATGGACTTAAAAGAAAAAAAAAAAAGTGTTAGCTTGAGTTTGTCTTTGTTAATAAAGGCCATCTAAATCTGCTGATGCATCCAACATTACCCTTTTCACAGACTAACAATTATACTGTCCAAGGATGGCTACACTGCTCTTCATAGTTACATAGTTAGTCAGGTTGAAAGTCCATCCGATCAACCAAAACAAACAAAAAAAAACAAAAAAAAACAGGATTGAAAACCCAACCATACAATCCCATATCCGCTGTTGATCCAGAGGAAGGCAAAAATAAACCCCAGCACAGCATGATCCAGTTTGCTACAGCAGAGGAAAAAAAATCCTTCCTGATCCCCCAAGAGGCAATCAGATATTCCCTGGATCAACTTTGGCTAAAAAAAAAAAAAATGTTTAGTACCCATTTATATTATGTACAAAAGAATCCAGGCCTTTTTTTTAAAGCAATCTAGTGAGCTAGCCAGAACCACCTCTGGAGGGAGTTTATTCCGCATTTTCACAGCTCTTACAGTGAAGAAACCTTTCCGTATTTGGAGACAAAATCTGTTTTCCTCTAGACGTAAAGAGTGCCCCCTTGTCCTCTGTGTTGACCTTAAAGTGAACAAGTGAACAACTGAACACCAAGTTCACTATATGCACCCCTTATGCATTTATACATGTTGATCATATCCCCCCTTAATCTCCTCTTCTCAAGAGAGAATAAATTCAGTTCCTCTAATCTTTTCTCATAGCTGAGCTCCTCCATGCCTCTTATCAGTTTGGTTGCCCTTCTCAGCACTTTCTCCAGTTACCTGATATCCTTTTTAATAACTGGTGCCCAAAACTGAACTGCATATTCCAGATGAGGTCTTACTAATGATTTGCACAGGGGCAAAATGATCTCTCTCTCTCTCTCTCTGGAGTCCATGCCTCTGTTAATACAAGAAAGGACTTTGCTTGCTTTGGAAACAGCTGCTTGGCATTGCATGCTATTATAAAGCTTATGATCTACCAGAACACCCAGATCCTTCTCCGCTATGGATTCCCCCAGTTCTACTCCACCTAGTATGCATGATGCATGTATATTCTTAGCCCCCAAGTGCATAACTTTACATTTATCAACATTAAACCTCATTTGCCACATAGTTGCCCAACGAAACAGTGCATTGAGGTCAGCTTGTAAGTTGGAGACATTCTGTAAAGAAGTTATTCCACTGCAAAGCTTGGTGTCATCTGCAAAGACTGAAATGCTACTTTTAATCCCAGACCCTATATAATTTATAAAATGTAAGGGTCCCAACACTGAACCTTGGGGTACACCACTGATAATAAAGTAGACACCCTAAAGCCCTTTTCACATGGGCTTTCCGATCAGGTCCCCCTGGCAGTTTTTCAGGAGGAATGCTCCATGCACCCCAATGGAGCAGCGGGTGTCAGCGGTGACATGTCTGCTGACACCCGCTGCTATCAGATCCTGTCCATGAAATCGAGACGGATGGAAACCCCATTTTCCATGCGTCTGGAGGATCGGATTAAAATGGACAGGCGGTCCTTTTTCATCTGATCTCCCATAGAGGAGAGCGGGGATCAGACAGCTCAGGCTCTGCAAAGTAGGTGGAAACGGACCTGTCATCGCTGAGCAAAACGGAGTCCGCCAGGTTGAAAGCCCATGTGAAAGGACCCTACTGTGTGCTACTCGCCAGATCACCAGGTGAAAAATGAAGAGAAAAATAGCACAAAAACCAAGGCAGCCACTATATTTAAAGACAGTTGGGATACCATATATTTAATTTTCATTTTTAGGCTCAATACTGCTGTAAGCAGTAATTCCTGAAAAAAGTATCTCCACTTTTGTAAAATAAAAACGTATGCAAACCTTTGTGTTACTTTTCTTCCTAAAATCTGCACCCAGATGTAATTTTTCTGAGGCTAGCTAAAAAAGAAAAAAATGGCACAGATGATCAAATACCACCAAAAGAAAGCTCTATTTGTGGGGGAGAAAAGAACATCAATTTTATTTGGGTACAGCATTGCATGACCGCGCAATTGTCCGTTAAAGTAACCGTGCCGAATCGCAAAAGATGGCCTGGTCATTAAGGGGGGAAATCCTTCCGGTCCAGAACTGGTTAATAGATAAATAGTGCATTTCATATAAAACTATTAAGATCAGACCCAAATGAGGGACAAATGAGGAGGAAAGAGGGACAGAGGAACTTTGTTTTAAATCTGGGACAGTTGAGAGCTATGATAGTGTGCATTAATGCACTGCAACGGAATATGGAATGGACTCTTAGACCCAAGCTAAATCCGTTGCCAGAAACGGATCACCGTCGTCAGTGATAACCTGGCAAAGAACTAAAGTTGAAATATCAAATTGGACCTAATATCCCTTTGCCCTTTACTGTCAAGTATCAGAGTGCCTGTTACAGTGTCTTGGCACTTGTAGTTTGACTATTTTTGGCCAAATATGCCTGGTAGTTACAACGGGTATTACAGGATTCTTCTGTTTTCAAGAGACAAAACTTTAGCTGTGCATCCTCTAATGAAATATATTTAAAGTTCTTGTGTTTACAAAGAGGCTCCCTCACTTTAAAGACAGAAAACTGCTGAAGTACCCTTGCTTTGCTTAAATAGAGAGAAAAGCACAAGAATTACCTGATAAATGTTCCATTGTGGCAGATTCTAAAAGCGAAACATAAACCATGAATGTTTCCCAAAATGGTTACATTCAAGGCATGCCATGATTGAGAACAGTCACAGACTCACCAGCAGCAGTATGGCAACTGCACATGGAACAGGGGCTAAGATTGCAGCATCCTTATCTGTAAAAGGTTAGAAGTGTTTAATTCTGCTTTAAATTGGCTGTTCACATGTGGAACTAAACCCTCCTATCGTTTTCAGCAAAGAAAAGCTGCCACCTTGGTTTGATCTTCAACTGCCATGGGGCTGCACATGTGATCAGTTAGGACACCAGCCATTTGATTGTTTGACAGTTTGGTTCAGAGCACACCCAATGTGACAGTTAGCATTCCCCACATGGGTTGGGAATTTCGCTGTTCTTTTAAACAGTTATAATTGAGTTTAAAGCGGAGTTCCGCCTCCCTCTCCACCCCCTCTAAAAATTTAAAGTCAGCAGCTATACATACTGTAGCGGTTGACTTTTTAATATTCGGACACTTACCTGTCCTGGAGTCCAGCGATGTCGGCACCGCAGCCATTTCCATCGGCTGTCGGATGCTGCCGCCGCCATTGCCGGTAAGGGAACCCGGCAGTGAAGCCTTGCGGCTTCACAGGTGGGACCCTACTGTGCATGCGCGAAGCGTGCATTCGGATTGGCCGGGCAGGGGAAGGAGGAGGGGGCCAAACTTCCGAGGGACAGGGGAAGGGTACCTGTCAAAAGAGGGGGGGGGGAGGATGCAAAAGAGCGGAAGTTCCACTTTGGGTGGAACTCCGTTTTAATTTTGCTTTAACTGAACTAGCTATACTAGATATTTAAACCACAAAACCATTGCACAGGGCAGGTAAGTATACCATGTTTGTTACTTTAAAGCATAACTCCATTTTTGTTAGGAAAAACATTCCCCTCTGGGTGATCTATGTATATTACAAGGATTTTAACAAACTTTATTGCAGATTCCTACCTTTTGTTATTCTGAAGAAATCCCTGTTTGTTCCTCTGTGCTGAGTGGGTCTAATGGGAGTGGTTTCATAATTATCAGCTACGGCAGCTGCAGGGCTCTGAGGAAAGCTGATGGGTCTGCATCCCTTTAGACCAGGGGCGTAACTACAGGGGTTGCAATCGCTACCGGGCCCCATGCTCCAGGGGGCCCGGTAGCAAACCAGTGGGTGAACTTCCAGGATCGCAAAGGTCACACTTGTGACCGGACCCTGGCATTGCACCACTGTGGGGAGGCCCCAAGATTGCAGGAAGGGGGCCCACAAGATTGCAGGAAGGGGGCCCACTGCAGAACCTGTGAAAGGACCGTAATAAAAGGCCATGCAACGAGTGTAAAGAGCCCCAGGATTAGTGGGAAGAGCCCTGGGCTTGAAGGTAAGGGCCCTGGCCAGGGGTCTGGGGGGCCCTTCATGGTTTCTTGCATCAGGGCCCTGAAGGTTCTAGTTACGCCTCTGCTTTAGACGTGTTCCTATTGGGAGTATCTCCGCAAGGGATGCCAGAAATCTGACTTGTATCTTAGTGCAGACTTCTGGGGAAATTGGTGAGCCAATCACACAAGTAGGAAATGTTTCTGGGGTGTGGTCAGTATACATTCTGTGTACAGAACATCTCCAGGTAGCCATATTGCATTGTAATTTCAGAAAATGACAACAGCTGCAGATTGAAAAGGAAAGGTCATTTTTATTAACATTCAATTACAATATGATTTGTGTCCCAATTGTATACGCTATATTTTTTTCCCCATGAAAGTGGAGTTATCCTTTAAGAAAAAATATTGAAGCTTAAATATTGCTTTAACATACAATGCTTTACCCAAACCTCAAGATCTTTAGACCTTTGACAACAACGTGCACATCTAGCTTACAACCGATGTTGAAGATCTGCCAGCACAGTACAGACAGGATTTTTATGATAAACATCATAAAAGGGGGAAACTTCAGTCATGGAGTGTTCAGAAAAAGCAAGGCAGCAGTTTAAGACCATTTGGAAGTTCTAATATCTTAGGACCATGTAAAATTAAAGAAGGTGTTATCCCAATCATATCTCAGGGTGTCTTTAGCCTGGAGTTCATCTAATAGGGATAAACACTTCAAATGAAGAGGACTATTTTGATTAATTTTCATTTTTGATTAAATTTTGATTTTAATTTAAGTAATTAGGTTTATTAAAAATGTACTTCCTTGAGTGTGAATGGGAACTGCTGTTAATTTATGTATTTTTTTGCCAAGTACAGAATGTGTACATTCCTTTACAAAGTATATAATATTTACATACTGGCTGCAGCTCTGAAACACGCGGCCTATGCATACAGTGAGTGGTGCACACGCAGCCCCAGTTCTCTCCATGCAAAACCCCATTTCCATGATATTCTGGTCCCCAATATGTGCTGTCCAAGATACTGACAGATACCAAAAAATTTTCAGCAAGTGACAAGACAAACATCTGCATTTGTGAGTACAGTAAGTGCCGGTTCACACTAACGCGGCTCGACTTCGGGGGGCGACCTGTGAAGTCGCATGCACCACGACTTCGGTACGACTTGCAGGGACTTCATATAATGAATGTCAATGCAAGTCGCTCCAGGTCGCCCCGAAGTAGTACAGGACCCTTTTTCTAAGTCGGAGCGACTTGTGTTGCTCCTATTAGAACGGGTCCTGTACTACTCAATGGACCGCGACAGTGCGTGACTTGTCAGGCTGACCAGGTCGCCTGACAAGTCGTACTAGTGTGAATGGACACTAATGGTAAATGAGATGCCTGAGAACATGGCTACAATTTTACTAATCAAAGAGTAAGTTAACAACATAACTTTATCTGAGGGCACATTCTGGTATGGATCCCGCTACTACTCCCTGCCTGCTTTGTACGCGCTGCAGAATAATGGGCAATCTTCTGCCTTCCATGTCAGAACACACAAATTACATTGGACTTGGGAACACCAGATCTTTTGATGAATTCAATAGGATATTTCTCATGCCATCAGTATGCGTAGAAGAGCTTTAAGGAAGCATTATGGGTCATCCATGGTTTACAGGGGTCTCCAAACTTTCTAAATAAAAGGACAAGTTTACAACCCTGTTCACCAATGCAGGTCCAATTTCCATCAGAGTTTTTGGCTAAATTCAGACCTGAAATGGACCAGAAGACGCACAGGACTCCTATGCAATTCACTCTACAGCCATTCCAGAGCGGTGTGAGCCAGCTTCATTGATAGCCGGTCACAGGTTCCTGACATGCGAATTGGATGCGGAAAATTGTGAACCCAGCTTCAGACTTTGAGGGGACCAGACTATGGTCAGTTTGAGTGGAAAATGCCCTGGCGTCAATGAGTGGAAAATGCCCTGGCGTCAATGGGAGTAAACAATGCCCCATTGTTGGTATTTGAGGGAGGAATATTGCCCTACTGTTGGTATCAGGAAAAGGAATAGTGCACCTCCATTAATTTCCATGGGAAGAATATGGTCCTGCTGTTTGTGTCATCTGGAGGAATAGTGTCCTAATGTTAGTTTCAGTGACCGTAATTATGCCCCGTTGTTGGTGTCAGTGGAAGGAATAGTGCCCCAAAGGCTGGATAAAGAGCAGCAAAGGGCCAGGTCCGGCCCCCAGGGCACAGTAAGGCCACTGGTTTCCAGCCCCATTTGCATGATGCACACAATGAAGTCCTATACATAAGCTTGCCTTATTGTACCGGGAACTGGTATACCCATTACACAGTAAGTTGTCATTTACCATTCAAGGTAAGGACACAAGTACAAAAGATTTATGCTTTTAAGATAAGGCTGTCAGTAGCAGAATTTAAGCCTGGTTAGAGATACAGAAAGCAAAAAATAAACGTAATGAAAAGAGGAAAAAAAAAACCTATAGCAGCCCCACAGGCAACTTTACCTCTGCTCATTAGCCTGAGTAAATTGGTGAGTGGCAACGTGTTCGTACAAACAGCTTGGGTGTGAATTTCTATCATCTGAATTTGGCTTACTTACACGTGGCTTGGCTTTCCTACTGATCTTCTCCTGCACACAAAGAGATCTCAGTAATAATACATTGAAGTACTGCATGCTATTCCCATATCTTTTCCTGCACCACCATAGGGTCATTTTATCTTTCAGCTGACTACATACGAGTCAGCCATCAATGACATGCATAACATTTCATATGCTGCATGATTGTTGCACATCTGCAGTTTTTTTTTTCCCTTTTCTAGATTAAACATGACTTGTAGTACAGATTTCTGCACCAATAAGTGATGCCTGCTACCCGATGCACAGACAAGACAAATGAAGGCCTGGCTGGTAAACACAGCAGCATTTCTCATACAACCGGTTATATTTAGGTAAAGCACACCCTCTGCTCCCAGGGCATCCATCACAGTACTGGCAACAGGTTGGTTTTTACAGGCTTGCTTAGTACTCAGAGGGAACATTAAACCGATATATAATCATTTCCAATCACTGCTTCGGAATACATTAAAAGACATGTGTTCACATTTTGTCTGCTTTTGCTGGGGCCACACCCATGTATGGTGCAAAAATTATTTCAGTAAAATTGGGATATACACAGGAATCACAATTTTCCTTCATAGGTCTTTTTACATAAACCTGGACTTTTAGATCTAGAGCAGTGTTTCTCAACTCCGGTCCTCAGGGCACACTAACAGGCCAGATTTTAAGTATTACCTTGGGGAGATTGAGACTAGAATACTTCAACCACTGAGCAGAAAATGATATCACCTGTGATGAATTTCAGTTTTCTTGCAAACCTGGCCTGTTAGTGTGCCCTGAGGACCGGAGTTGAGAAACACTGATCTAGAGTATCAATGCCACCATCTCCTGAAAATGCTGGTGGTCATGCTGACCCACAAGCTCCCATACTTTCTAAATGATTAATATGTAACCGGTATATGGATCAGGGGATCGGACTTCACTGGCTGTATACTTGCTTCAGGTTATTCGATAAAAGTACTACTAGACAAGCAGCATTTCACAAGGGGAAAGGTCAGCACTGACATGGGGGAGATTTACTAAAACTGGTGCACTTAGAATCTAGTGCAGCTGTGCATGGTAGTCAATCAGCTTCAAACTTCATCTTGTTCATTTAGGCCTCTTAAACACAGGCGGACCGTTGAGATCCGCCTGTCCGTTTGTTTGGCGGATCTGAACGGTCCCCCCATGCATCTCTATCGGGGATCGGATGTCAGCGGAGACATGTCCACTGACATCCCATCCGTCAAATATGGACGGATGGAAACCCTATCATCGGATGGAAACCCTATCATAGGATGGGATCGGATGAGAACGGACCGACGGTCCGTTCCCATCCGATTTCCCCCATAGAGATGCATGGGGAACTGACAGCTGTGTCTCCGCACACAGCACGGAGACACAGCTGACATCCTCCTGCACAGCGGGGGATCGGCGGCTCGATCCCCCGCTGAGAAACACGGAATCCGTCCGACGGACGGACAGTGTGAAAGGGGCCTTAAGCTTTGACAATAAAACCTGGAAGCTGATTGAGCTTTGCTATGCAGATTTTGCACTTTCCAGTGTAATAAAAAAAAAACACTCTCACAGAACAGGTTTATATTAGGCCTCTTGCACACTGAAGCTTAAAAAAGCTCAGTACAGCTTTGTTTTTACTGAAAATTGAATTAATGGGCTAAAATACAGCCCATTAATTGTAATGTGCCTAGGCACGCAGGCATGTAAACAAGCGCCGTGCTTTCTTCAGTAAAAACAAATTAGAAAAATCTGCATTTTTGGTCAGTAATTTACGCCTCATGCGCGCAAATACACACGATTGCACAGAAATGTGCGCAAATGGCCATTTGCAAAATGTGCGGAACAAGAACGTGAGAATACGTTTCTGCACGCAAATGCGCGAAAATACGCACAAATAAAAAATGATGAAAAAGTAGATGCTCAAACAGGAGCATCTTGAGCAACAGGCCTAACAGAGAATCTCTAGTTTCTTTATAGTTAAAAATAAATAAAAATAATAATTACAAATAAATAAATAATAATAATTCCATTACAAAGCTAGTTTCTATATATAGTACATAGGGCAGTCATATCTGATATACACAGTAGTGCTGAACAGTGGTTGTGCCCTGCTGTTACACTGATGTCATTGCAAGTCTTCCAAAGAATGCTGTAGCCCACATGTCTGATCTCTAATGACTTGGAACCCTCCCCAATGCTCTTGTCAAACAGAAACCATACCATATCTGCCTAGGCTTTAGCTCACACAAGGGAGCTCTGCTTTGTAATAAGGGATAATTTTTTTTTTTTTTTTACACTATATTTGATCATGCTGGCAGTGTCCCCAGGTGAATTAAAGGGCGAGCGAATGTTCATAATAAACCTCCTTTAGCAATATATATCTGAAATGGATAATTAATACAAAATAATAAATGATTGATAAATAGTCACACAGATATACAAATCGATTTCTGAAAGCGTTATTTACAGCATTTTTCACACCGCCTAAAACTTTTGCACAGCACTGTGTGTATGTATATATATATATATATATATATATATATATATATATATATATATATATATATATATATATATATATATATACACACACACACACACACACACACACACACACACACACACACACACACATATATACACACACACACACGTTTATACATAATATATATATATAATACACATACATATACACACATAATATATATATATATATATATATATATATATATATATATATATATATACACACATACATATATTATACACATACATATACACAAATATATATATACATATATACACATACATATATATATATATATATATACACACACACATATTATATATATATATATATATACATATACACACACACACTCTCTCTCATTCTGCCCTGTTGCTTTGTGGCCCAGGCGGCCTACAGTATGGTTACAAATGGCACGCTTTCCACAATCATCAAGAGGAGTATGGGATAAGCAGCAGCACAGGATATTACTACATGACATCTTCTGTGACTTTAATATTGGGGCATGATGATTAAAATCCGTGGCTGAGGGTGGGGTAGGCGGTGATGAGAAAGAATCCCCTAGCATCAAAAAGCAAGTCATTCTAAGCTCCAGCTTCTGTTCAAATTGGCATGTTTATGCATCTGAATTCTCTGTGTCATTAGGCCTTGCCATAAGGATATTTCTCAGAAGCAAAAAAAAAAAAAAAAAAGAAGAATCTGACGGCACTACAAAGGAATATGCCAGGATACTATCTATATAGATTATGCCAGGATACTACATGTATATATTTATTTTATATATATATATATATATATATATATATATATATATATATATAAAATATGTGTTTGTGTGTAATATATATGTGTGGAGTAGTAACATGGACGCTTGTCCTTGCCTCCATCTGTTCACCACACCCTATAAAATGCCAAGACAGAAGATTGGGCCCTGTAAGGAGCCCTCTGAAATCCATTTTCCTCCCACCGATGTGCAGGGCAAAGGCTAATGAAAGGGACAAATGCTGCCTTCATTATATTAATGCATCTTGTTATTAGGAGTTGAGCTGATTAACATGAACAGACCCTTGTAAACCAATCTTTACTGGCAACCTAGAGCATACCATTAGGAGACACAAAAAAAGATGAATGCTTTTATAAAAAGAGGCAATATTGTGAATGGTTTGTAAACTTTCCTATTTCCATCAAGGTCAGAAAAGAGAAAAACGGCCCATTCATGGTACACCTGCTTTCCTCTACAAAAAGGTCAGAGCATCCTCCACGCTATTGTAGGGTGCACTCCAGTGCTCAGGCAGTACCATGTATGCCCTCATCTCCCTCCAACATAAAAAGGCATTGAAGCAGAGCAGACACTTGGCTATTATTAGATACACCTGGCCTAGGAAGCCCTGGGAGGAGGAGAGCGCAGCACACAACCCTACCCCCTCCTCATACCAAGGATCTCCCTCTACCTGCTCATCACCCATACTCATCCCGACCTGTGATTTGTAAACCATCACTGCTTGCTGCTGTTAACCCCTTCCGCCCTTGCCCGCTCTAAACAAAGCCTTCTAGAGGCAACAAGACACCACCCTAACCTGAAGAATTACACCAGATTGTCAATGATGCTTTGCATAACCTCATCCCTTCCACACGAAACACAAAATTAATGCATATTAGGATGTATTGGTGATAATCATTTTAATGACCACCAGTCACTTCAATGATGCCCTGGAATAGTTGGCACATCAAATCAATGATAATGATGTACTGACATTTACTACAGGATCCATGGTGAAGGTGATCTGACATTTACTAGCACCCTGACACATCATTGGTCCCAATTTACTAGCCCCCTGTACACATTATTGGTCCCAATTTACTAGCCCCCTGTACACAACATTGGTCACCATTTACTAGCCCCCTGTACACATTATTGGTCCCAATTTACTAGCACCCTGTACTCATTATTAGTCCCAATTTACTAGCACCCTGTACACAATATTGGTCCCCATTTACTAGCACCCTGACACATCATTGGTCCCAATTTACTAGCCCCCTGTACACATTATTGGTCCCCATTTCCTAGCACCCTGTACACATTATTGGTCCCCGATTTACAAGCACCTTGTACACATCATTGGTCCCAATTTACTAGCACCCTGTACACATTATTGGTCCCCAATTTACTAGCACCCTGTACACGTTATTGGTCCCCATTTACAAGCACCCTGTACACATTATTGGTCCCAATTTACTAGCACTCTGTACACATTGGTCCCAATTTACTAGCCCCCTGTACACATTATTGGTCCCAATTTACTAGCACCCTGTACACATTATTGGTCCCCAATTTACAAGCACCTTGTACACATCATTGGTCCCAATTTACTAGCACCCTGTACACATTATTGGTCCCCAATTTACTAGCACCCTGTACACGTTATTGGTCCCCATTTACAAGCACCCTGTACACATTATTGGTCCCAATTTACTAGCACTCTGTACACATTGGTCCCAATTTACTAGCACTCTGTACACATTGGTCCCAATTTACTAGCCCCCTGTACACATTATTGGTCCCAATTTACTAGCACCCTGTACACATTATTGGT
>NC_138771.1:343374753-343454753 GCF_965119305.1 Pelophylax lessonae | reverse complement strand
GGACTAAGACTGGGATGCCATTAAAGTTCATGTGCGTGTAAAGGCAGGCGTCCCAACACTTTTGGTAATAGTATATATATATATATATATATATATATATATATATATATATATATATATATATATATATATATATATATATATATACACACACACATACATATACACACATATTTATATATATATATATATATATATATATATATATATATATATATATATATATATATATATATATACACACACACATACACACAAGTACACCTAGCTAGCACTGTGTTGGACCCCCTTTTGCCTTCAAAACTGCCTTAATTGTGCATGGCATAGATTTAACAAGGTTTTGGAAACATTCCTCAGAGATTTTGGTCTATATTGACATGATAGCATCACGCAGTTGCTGCAGATTTGTCGGCTGCACATCTATGATGCGATCTCCAGTTCCACCACATCCCAAAAGTGTTCTATTAGATCAAGATCTGGTGACTGTGGAGGCCATTGGAGTACAGTGACCTCATTGTCATGTTCAAGAAACCAGTGGTGAGACGTTTCGAGCTTTGTGACCTGGTGCATTAACTAGAAAAGAAAAAAAATGGGAATGCTAATAAATTAGGATGTAGTGAACACCCACTAGTAACCTACCCACTCACTCAAATATACAGTAGATTAAAGAGTGGGGCTCTATGGCAAAACAACAGCATACAAGAAAAATTAGGCAAATACAAAGAGTAGCCTAAAGCACCATATCTGATGAGCCTCCGGGGAATGGTTACAAAAACAACCTACAATAAGTGTAGCTACAAGTATCACATTTAATTGTAAATACAATATAAGCAAATGCAACATGTAGAGAAATCATGTAAAATGAAACACCTTCCCACCATCACCAATAAAAAGATAACGCCGTCTTAACCACTTTACCACTAGAGCATTTTGCTGTCTTACGTCTGGGCCACTTTTTGCGATTCGGCGCTGTGCGACTTTAACTGACAATTGCGCGGTCGTGCAACGCCGTACCCAAACGAAATTGATGTCCTTTTTTTTCCCACAAACAGAGCTTTCTTTTGGTGGTATTTGATCACCTGTGCGATTTTTACTTTTTGTGCTATAAACAAAAAGAGTGTTTATTTTGAGAAAATAATATTTTTCACGTTTTTTTATATGAAATTCCCCCCAAAAAAGATGTAAAAACCAATTTTTAAAATTTTTGGCCAATTTGTTTTCTGCTACCTATGTTTGGTAAAAAAAAAAATCGCAATAAGCTTATTTTGATTGGTTTGCGCAAAAGTTATTGCGTTTACTAACAAAGGGAAAGATTTTTGTCATTTTTGCGTTTTTTTTTTTTTAACGCGTAATGGCGGCGATCTGCGATTTTTTTTGAGGGACTGCGACATTGCGGCGGACAGATCGGACCCTTGACTGACATTTTTGACACTTTTGGGGGTACCAGTGACATTACTGCAGTAATCAGTGCTATACATATGCACTGTTACTGTAAAAATGACACTGGCAGGGAAGGGGTAACTTTATTGGAGAGGGAGGGGTTAATGTATGCCTGGTGCTTACTGACGTGTGGGGGGGGGAGGTGACTGTGTGAGACAGGGACAGATCTGATGTCCAGCTATGCTGAACACTCCGATCTGTCACTCCCTGTCACTGAGGAGATCCGTCCGCTTGTGTTTACACAGGCGGGCGGATCTCCACACTAGATCCCTGACGATCGGGGCAGAGCAGCGGCAATCGCTGCTGCTCCTCCCCTGGCCCGACTCCCGCTGTGAATGAAAACAGCGGGAGCGCCGCCTACAGGGGAGGAGTCTGACGACGTAGGTCTACGTCGTCAGACGGGAACGAGCCACTTTGCCACAGTACTATTACAGTACTTAGTGGTAAAGTGGTTAAAAAAGACCACACAGTGCACCAGACGCCACACGCTCACATACACAGGAAATCAAATCATAAATGTTGGTAAAGCAATAATCCAATAAAAAGTGCATGGAATTCACCAAAAATGATTCCTTGAATGGTGCAGCAAGTATAGAACAAATACAGTTCAATGAGTATGGCCACCAAAAAACATAGGTAATCAGTGTTCTAAAGATGATGCGACATTGAACCGAGTCAATGGACGGCGCACCAAACAATAGCATATCATGGACACCAAGCCTGCTGGATACATATAGTGAAGCAGTAATTCAGGCACAGCCCTGAGAAGTGAAAATCTAACAATGGACTGGGCAGCTAGACAACAAGTGTCTATCTCATGAGAAGTAATTAACAAGACATGAGGCTAAAGCCCCGTACACACGTACTGATCAGCAGTCTTTTGTCCAGGGCTGTCGTGTATTGAAAACTGCAAAAGACTGCACACGAATTTTGTTGGCCAACAACAGCCGACTGCAGAAGTGATGTCATGTGATGGTTAACTTTCATAGGCGTGCGCACGGGGTGTGCTGGGTGTGCCTGGGCACACCCTAATCACCCTGTGTCTGTTAGTGTTGGGCCGGCTTCTCCATCTCTGCCACTGAGGGTAGTGAGATACTTGGTGGAGAGGCGGCTGTGCTGTTGGCTCCAGCAGATAGTGAGGCTTGTCAGAGCCGCTCAGTGTGTGTGTGACACTGTTAGGTAATGTTAATGCTTGCAGGGAGAAAGACGAGCTGTCAAAACTCAGGGGTGATGTCGGGGGTGGGCGGGACCGAACAGCTATCAAACACCAGCCAATAGGATGGGGTCTGGGCGGCCGCTTCGTTTATGTGGCTCCGCCCCTTTCTTAAGCAGCCCAATCATTGGCTGGTGTTTGACAGCTGCTTGATCCCGCCCACCCCCGACATCACCGCTTTTTTTTACAGCTGGGCTTTCTCCCTGAAAGCAGCTACATTACATGACAGTGTCATACACACAGTGGGGTACCAATGTGGGGTGTCAGCCGGCGTTCTCTGAGATCCCACATCGCAGGGTGAAGGCAGCTGCAGTGGCAGCTCCTTCAGTCTGTGCTGCTAGCGGGGGGCGGAGCCGGGATGGGAAGAAGGGGGCGGAGCCTCGCGGGGAGGGGCGGAGCCTCGGCGGGAAGAAGGGGGCGGAGCCTCGGCGGGAAGAAGGTGAGTGCGTTCCCATTGCTCAAGTGTGTGTGCTGGATAGGAGGGGGGTGGGGAAGCTGCATATAGAGGGATTCATCTTTCCCTATTCTTTCTGCAGCTGCTGAATAACTGATTCTCCTCCTCTCCCTCCTGCAGGAAGAATAGGGAAAGATCAATTCATCTATATGCAGCTGCCCCATCCCCCTCCTATACAACTTCTTTTGCTAGCCCCCCGGTGCTCGTAATCCCCCCCTCTGCTCTTAGCCCCCCCCAAAGGCACTAGACCCCCCTGTTCTTTAGCACCCCCCATGCTCTTCAGCCCCCCACAGTGCTTTTCATCTCCCTCCCCCCAAGTGCTCCCTGTCCCCCCCAGTGCTCTCCACCCCCTGGTTTTCCTTGCCCGCCCCCTAAGTGCTCCCTGTCCCCCACCCAGTGCTCTCCACCCCCCTGGTTTTCCCTGCCCGCCCCCCAAGTGCTCGCTGTCCCTCCCAGTGCTCTCCACCCTCCTGGTTTTCCGTGCTCGCCCCCCCCCCCAGTGCTCCCCCCCCCGCGCCTTCCAACCCCCCTACAATGCTTTCCAAATCCCCTCTTTATTCTCTCCAGCCCCCCCCCCCCCCCACCGTGCCCTTCAGCTCCTCCAGTGCTCTCTGCTTGCCCTGTGCTCTCCGGCCCCCCTAGTGCTCTTCTATCTTCTATCATGTCCTCAGTCTCCGAGCATCTCCTGTATCATGTCCTCAGTCTCTGACCATCTCCTGTATCATGTCTGCAGTCTCTGACCATCTCCTGTACCATGTCTACAGTCTCTGACCATCTCCTGTATCATGTCTGCAGTCTCTGACCATCTCCTGTATCACATCTGCAGTCTCTGACCATCTCCTGTACCATGTCTACAGTCTCTGACCATCTCCTGTATCATGTCTGCAGTCTCTGACCATCTCCCGTATCATGTCTACAGTCTCTGACCATCTCATGTATCATGTCTGCAGTCTCTGACCATCTCCTGTATCATGTCTGCAGTCTCTGACCATCTCCTGTACCATGTCTACAGTCTCTGACCATCTCCTGTATCATGTCTGCAGTCTCTGACCATCTCCTGTATCACATCTGCAGTCTCTGACCATCTCCTGTACCATGTCTACAGTCTCTGACCATCTCCTGTATCATGTCTGCAGTCTCTGACCATCTCCTGTATCATGTCTACAGTCTCTGACCATCTCATGTATCACGTCTGCAGTCTCTGACCATCTCCTGTACCATGTCTACAGTCTCTGACCATCTCCTGTATCATGTCTACAGTCTCTGACCATCTCATGTATCACGTCTGCAGTCTCTGACCATCTCCTGTACCATGTCTACAGTCTCTGACCATCTCATGTATCATGTCTGTAGTCTCTGACCATCTCATGTATCATGTCTGTAGTCTCTGACCATCTCCTGTATCATGTCTGCAGTCTCTGACCATCTACTGTATCCTGTCTGCAGTCTCTGACCATCTACTGTATCCTGTCTGCAGTCTCTGACCATCTCCTTTATCATGTCTGTAGTCTCTGACCATCTCCTGTATCACGTTTGCAGTCTCTGACCATCTCCTTTATCATGTCTGTAGTCTCTGACCATCTCCTGTAAACACATTGCTAATAATATTAGCTATCTATTTATGCTGAAGGTAGGACTGTGCAGGGGAGGCAGAGAGTGCAAAAGGGGGAACTGTGATTAGAGAGACAGGGGGCAGACTGCAAGGGGCACTGTGATTGGGGGGGGGGGGCTGTGAATTTTGTGCAATAAATATTCCTGAAAACATTACAAATTTTTGTGGGTGCTTACATTTTAAAGTTGGGGGGGGGGGTGCCAGATATAGGATCCGCCCCGGGTGCCAAATTCTCTAGGTACGCCACTGCACACACACTGAGCAGCTCTTGCAAGTCTCACTGTCTGCTGAATGTGAAACTCCCCCTCTCCCCTGTTAGTGTCCATAAGTGGTGCCCAGTAGTGCCACCTATCAGTGCCCAGTAGTGCCACCTATCAGTGCCCACCAGTGCCACCTATCAGTGCCCACCAGTGCCACTTCATCAGTGCCCATCAGTGTCACCTAATAGTGCCTATCAGTGCCCAGCAGTGCCGCCTCATCAGTGCCACCTATCAGTGCCCACCAGTGCCGCCTCATCAGTGCCCATCAGACACATCTAACAGTGCCTATCAGTGCTTCCTATCAGTGCCACCAATCAGTGCCCACCAATGCCGCCTATCAGTGATGCCTATTAGTGCCCATCAGTGCTGCCAATAAGTGCTGCCTATCAGTGCCACCTATGAGTACCCATCAGTGCAGCCTCATCAGTGCCAGTCAGTGCTGAGAACAAGCGCCTATTCGTGCTGCCTATCAGTCCATATCAGTGCCTCACATGTAATTTCACCTGTAATACACATCAAAAGGAAAATAAGGCATACATCTTTTTCAAAACTTAGCAGTGATGGTGGAACCCCTCTACAGATATTTGCCATACAATTTAACTTAAGTGCAAAAACCTTTTAGTGTCCCAATACTTTTGACAAGTGTTTATGTGTGTGTGTGTGTATATGTATATATATATATATATATATATATATATATATATATATATATATATATATATATATATATATATAGTGTGTGTATGTGTGTGTATATATATATATACACACGCATGTGTGTTTGAGCTTTGGGGTGCACACCCTAATGCAATAGGCTGCGCACGCCTATGTTAACTTTCCTTGTCTTTTTTCTTTTCTGAGCATGCCCAGTCTTGCAAATCTGCTGTCTGTCGGCCGAATTCTGTATTGAATGGCGAACAATCGGCTGTTCTGGTGACGGCCAACAAATATTTTAAAGTCTGCACGACAGATTCTGTTCGGCCAAAAATGCGCTGTCGGCTGTCGGAAGCATCATACTAACAAGCCTACAATTGGCCGATCGGTTGGCGGCCGAATATTTACGGCCGACAATCGCTACGTGTGTACGGGGCTAAAAAGGCTATGGAAGCTGTAGCAGCTAAGCGGCAGTGAAAAATCAGCAGCGAATGTCAATGCAGCAGTTTTAACCATAGATCACAGCATCAAACTCATCATATGAAGTAACAGCATAAGTGGCCAATGAGCAGTATATATCCGTCAGAGCAGCAAATAAAACGGCAAAGGATGATATGTGTCAGAGCAATTGAATAGTTGCAGCAGGGTACAGCACTGATCAGCAAAATACGGAGACATTGTTCATTATCCTGCTGGAAGTAGCCATCAGAAGATGGGTACACTGTGGTCATAGAGGGTTGGATATGGTCAGCAACAATACTCCCCCACACCATTACACTACCAACCTGAACCATTGATACAAGGCAGGATGGATCCATGCTTTCATGTTATGCCAAATTCTGACCCTACCATCTAAAGGTCGCAGCTGAAATTGAGACTCAGACCAGGCAACATTTTTCCAATATTCTATTTTCAAATTTTGGTGAGCCTGTGCGAATTGTAGGCTCAGTTTCCTGTTCTTAGCTGACAGGATTGACACCGGTGTGGTCTTCTGCTGCTGTAGCCCATCTACTTCAAGGTTCAATGTTGTTGTATGTTTAGAGATGGTTTTCTGCATACCTTGGTTGAATGAAGTGGTTGAGTTAGGCTCCATGTACACGGGACGTTGTTAAAAGTCCCTTTGAATGCTGGAATTTTTAGGACGTTTGAAACGTCCGTTCAGTCGCGTTTGTGCGGGCGTTTAGCAGCGTTTGCGGGCGTTTGCGTTTAGAAGCGTTCCTAGAGGTCATAAAAATTATTCCCCTTTAAAATGGAAAAACGCGAACGCTAAACGCGGGTCATCTCGTTCGGACGCGTTTGTGCGTTTGAAACGCCGGGAAACACACGTTCGAACGCAAATAATTGCGTTCTAAAAACAGTCCCTGAACGCAACTGCCTGCAAATGACTGTAAACGACCTGGTGTACATGGACAGATAAGATAAAATGTAGATGGGTTCAGGGGCTTCTAAAAAAAACGCCCAACTGCTCCTAAACGGCCATTTCCAGCGTCCATGGAGCCTTACTGTTGCCTTTCTATCACACCTTGAACCAGTCTGCCCATTCTCCTCTGACAGCAAGGCATTTTCCTCCACAGATCTGCCACTCACGGGATTTTTTTCTCTTTTTTTTCGAACCATTGTCTGTAAACCCTAGAGATGGTTGTGTGTGAAAATCCCAGTAGATCAGCAGTTTTTGAAATACTCAGACCCGCCCGTCTGGCACCAACAACCATGCCACATTCACTTAAATCCACTTTCTTCCCCATTCTGATGCTTGGTTTGAACTTCAGCAAGTAGTCTTCACCAAGTCTAGGTGCCTAAATGCATTGAGTTGCTGCCATGTGATTGGCTGATTAGCAATTTGTGTTACCAAGCAATTAACAAGGTATAGCTAATAAAGTGGCCGGTGAGTGTATATACACACATACATACACACATATAGTGCCGTGCAAAAAAGTGTTAGGCGGGTGTGAATAAATGCTGTAAAGCAAGAATGCTTTCAAAAATATACATACAGTATATTTAAAGTGATACTAAACACACACTGTTTGACATTGGCCTGTTTCTTTATATGGATAATGACACTATTTTAATAATAATAATAATAATAATAAAAAAAAGCCTGTGGGGATACAGAATGAAAATAAAATATCAAACTGTTTTCATTTCAAATACCGTATATACCAGAGTATAAGCCGACCCAAGTATAAGCCAAGGCCCCCAATTTACCACAGAAAAATGATTGACTCGAGTATAAGCCTAGGGTGAGAATGCAGGGTAGCGGGCATGGCACAGGAGATGCAGTACTGTGGGCATGGTACAGGAGAATGCAGGGTGGCGGGCATGGTACAGGAGAATGCGGGGCGGCGGGCATGGTACAGGAGAATGCAGGGCGGCGGGCATGGTACAGGAGAATGCAGGGCTGCGGGCATGGTACAGGAGAATGCAGGGCTGCGGACATGGTACAGGAGAATGCAGGGCGGCGGGCATGGTACAGGAGAATGCAGGGCTGCAGGCATGGTACAGGAGAATGCAGGGCTGCAGGCATGGTACAGGAGAATGCAGGGCTGCAGGCATGGTACAGGAGAATGCAGGGCGGCGGGCATGGTACAGGAGAATGCAGGGCTGCAGGCATGGTACAGGAGAATGCAGGGCTGCAGGCATGGTACAGGAGAATGCAGGGCTGTGGGCATGGTACAGGAGAATGTGGGGCGTGTGGGCATAGTACAAGAGAATGCGGGGTTGCGGGCATACTACAGGAGATGCAGTGCTGCGGGCATGGTACAGGTGCACCATGCCCGCAGCACTGCGTCCCTTGCAGTATGCCCACAGCCCCGCATAATGGCAGGTAGTGCGGCTGTGTTTCACTTACCTGTTCCAGAGGAATCTTAAATTAAAAAATGGCGCCGCCCAGCGCCTACACGTCATTGCGCTTGCGCCGCCATTTGGGAAAGCTCGTATACGTTTGGCTATTCCCGGGAATAGCCGAATGTGTACGGCCTGTCCCGAGCGGTGGCGGCACATGCGTGGTAACATGTTGGCGCCTGGCGGCGCTATTTTTAAATCTAAAGAACGTCTGACCGGCCAGACATTTTTTTTTTTTTACTCGAATCGAGGGGGACGTTTTCAGCACAAAAAAATGTGCTGAAAAACTCAGCTTATACTCGAGTATATACGGTATATATTTGTATGCCACACCTCTCCAGCCCGTGTCTTAGATCTTGATTGATGGAGGCTTCACCTTCCTGTTTTTCCAATATCCCAACCCATTGTGTTTAGCTGGTTAATGGGAATGGAGGAGGAGGAGGAGGAGGAGGAGGAGGAGAAGAGAGGAGGCTTTCATTTACCCCTGTGTATACTCCCACATGTGTGACCAGGGATGTTGCTGGGTAGGAAAAAGACCAGGGTCTTAAGCCCAAAAGGTAAATTTGATCCCACGACGTCCCATTTCGACATCAGTAGTGGGCGTAAAGATCAACGCCAGGGAGCTTTGCCCAGCGCTGGATTAAAGGTGAGTGTAACACCAATTACAGCATTTTGATGGGGTGACACCTCTGGACCCTTTCACATTACACAGCCCCCCACACCTCTAAACCCCTTTACATTACACAGTGAAGTGACTAGCCTTAGGTGATATACAGACATAGGCGTGCGCACGGGGTGTGCCGGGTGTGCCTGGGCACACCCTAATCACCCTGTGTCTGTTAGTGTTGGGCCGGCTTCTCCATCTCTGCCACTGAGGGTAGTGAGATACTTGGTGGAGAGGCGGCTGTGCTGTTGGCTCCAGCAGATAGTGAGGCTTGTCAGAGCCGCTCAGTGTGTGTGTGACACTGTTAGGTAATGTTAATGCTTGCAGGGAGAAAGACGAGCTGTCAAAACTCAGGGGTGATGTCGGGGGTGGGCGGGACCGAACAGCTATCAAACACCAGCCAATAGGATGGGGTCTGGGCGGCCGCTTCGTTTATGTGGCTCCGCCCCTTTCTTAAGCAGCCCAATCATTGGCTGGTGTTTGACAGCTGCTTGATCCCGCCCACCCCCGACATCACCGCTTTTTTTTACAGCTGGGCTTTCTCCCTGAAAGCAGCTACATTACATGACAGTGTCATACACACAGTGGGGTACCAATGTGGGGTGTCAGCCGGCGTTCTCTGAGATCCCACATCGCAGGGTGAAGGCAGCTGCAGTGGCAGCTCCTTCAGTCTGTGCTGCTAGCGGGGGGCGGAGCCGGGATGGGAAGAAGGGGGCGGAGCCTCGCGGGGAGGGGCGGAGCCTCGGCGGGAAGAAGGGGGCGGAGCCTCGGCGGGAAGAAGGTGAGTGCGTTCCCATTGCTCAAGTGTGTGTGCTGGATAGGAGGGGGGTGGGGAAGCTGCATATAGAGGGATTCATCTTTCCCTATTCTTTCTGCAGCTGCTGAATAACTGATTCTCCTCCTCTCCCTCCTGCAGGAAGAATAGGGAAAGATCAATTCATCTATATGCAGCTGCCCCATCCCCCTCCTATACAACTTCTTTTGCTAGCCCCCCGGTGCTCGTAATCCCCCCCTCTGCTCTTAGCCCCCCCCAAAGGCACTAGACCCCCCTGTTCTTTAGCACCCCCCATGCTCTTCAGCCCCCCACAGTGCTTTTCATCTCCCTCCCCCCAAGTGCTCCCTGTCCCCCCCAGTGCTCTCCACCCCCTGGTTTTCCTTGCCCGCCCCCTAAGTGCTCCCTGTCCCCCACCCAGTGCTCTCCACCCCCCTGGTTTTCCCTGCCCGCCCCCCAAGTGCTCGCTGTCCCTCCCAGTGCTCTCCACCCTCCTGGTTTTCCGTGCTCGCCCCCCCCCCCAGTGCTCCCCCCCCGCGCCTTCCAACCCCCCTACAATGCTTTCCAAATCCCCTCTTTATTCTCTCCAGCCCCCCCCCCCCCCCACCGTGCCCTTCAGCTCCTCCAGTGCTCTCTGCTTGCCCTGTGCTCTCCGGCCCCCCTAGTGCTCTTCTATCTTCTATCATGTCCTCAGTCTCCGAGCATCTCCTGTATCATGTCCTCAGTCTCTGACCATCTCCTGTATCATGTCTGCAGTCTCTGACCATCTCCTGTACCATGTCTACAGTCTCTGACCATCTCCTGTATCATGTCTGCAGTCTCTGACCATCTCCTGTATCACATCTGCAGTCTCTGACCATCTCCTGTACCATGTCTACAGTCTCTGACCATCTCCTGTATCATGTCTGCAGTCTCTGACCATCTCCCGTATCATGTCTACAGTCTCTGACCATCTCATGTATCATGTCTGCAGTCTCTGACCATCTCCTGTATCATGTCTGCAGTCTCTGACCATCTCCTGTACCATGTCTACAGTCTCTGACCATCTCCTGTATCATGTCTGCAGTCTCTGACCATCTCCTGTATCACATCTGCAGTCTCTGACCATCTCCTGTACCATGTCTACAGTCTCTGACCATCTCCTGTATCATGTCTGCAGTCTCTGACCATCTCCTGTATCATGTCTACAGTCTCTGACCATCTCATGTATCACGTCTGCAGTCTCTGACCATCTCCTGTACCATGTCTACAGTCTCTGACCATCTCCTGTATCATGTCTACAGTCTCTGACCATCTCATGTATCACGTCTGCAGTCTCTGACCATCTCCTGTACCATGTCTACAGTCTCTGACCATCTCATGTATCATGTCTGTAGTCTCTGACCATCTCATGTATCATGTCTGTAGTCTCTGACCATCTCCTGTATCATGTCTGCAGTCTCTGACCATCTACTGTATCCTGTCTGCAGTCTCTGACCATCTACTGTATCCTGTCTGCAGTCTCTGACCATCTCCTTTATCATGTCTGTAGTCTCTGACCATCTCCTGTATCACGTTTGCAGTCTCTGACCATCTCCTTTATCATGTCTGTAGTCTCTGACCATCTCCTGTAAACACATTGCTAATAATATTAGCTATCTATTTATGCTGAAGGTAGGACTGTGCAGGGGAGGCAGAGAGTGCAAAAGGGGGAACTGTGATTAGAGAGACAGGGGGCAGACTGCAAGGGGCACTGTGATTGGGGGGGGGGGGCTGTGAATTTTGTGCAATAAATATTCCTGAAAACATTACAAATTTTTGTGGGTGCTTACATTTTAAAGTTGGGGGGGGGGGTGCCAGATATAGGATCCGCCCCGGGTGCCAAATTCTCTAGGTACGCCACTGCACACACACTGAGCAGCTCTTGCAAGTCTCACTGTCTGCTGAATGTGAAACTCCCCCTCTCCCCTGTTAGTGTCCATAAGTGGTGCCCAGTAGTGCCACCTATCAGTGCCCAGTAGTGCCACCTATCAGTGCCCACCAGTGCCACCTATCAGTGCCCACCAGTGCCACTTCATCAGTGCCCATCAGTGTCACCTAATAGTGCCTATCAGTGCCCAGCAGTGCCGCCTCATCAGTGCCACCTATCAGTGCCCACCAGTGCCGCCTCATCAGTGCCCATCAGACACATCTAACAGTGCCTATCAGTGCTTCCTATCAGTGCCACCAATCAGTGCCCACCAATGCCGCCTATCAGTGATGCCTATTAGTGCCCATCAGTGCTGCCAATAAGTGCTGCCTATCAGTGCCACCTATGAGTACCCATCAGTGCAGCCTCATCAGTGCCAGTCAGTGCTGAGAACAAGCGCCTATTCGTGCTGCCTATCAGTCCATATCAGTGCCTCACATGTAATTTCACCTGTAATACACATCAAAAGGAAAATAAGGCATACATCTTTTTCAAAACTTAGCAGTGATGGTGGAACCCCTCTACAGATATTTGCCATACAATTTAACTTAAGTGCAAAAACCTTTTAGTGTCCCAATACTTTTGACAAGTGTTTATGTGTGTGTGTGTGTATATGTATATATATATATATATATATATATATATATATATATATATATATATATATATATATATATATATATATATATATAGTGTGTGTATGTGTGTGTATATATATATATACACACGCATGTGTGTTTGAGCTTTGGGGTGCACACCCTAATGCAATAGGCTGCGCACGCCTATGTATACAGAGATTAAACAAATCCTTCTATATGCGTTATACCTGGCTATCTGCAGCCCTTTCCTCTCTACAGCTAAAGTGCTGAATTTTAAAGGTTGTGTGAGAGTTCAGAAAAGCGGGGGCGGAGAGCTGAAAATTACACTATGCAGAGTTCAGTGAGGAGAGCTCCAAGAGCTGATTGGAGGGAAAGGACACACCTCCTCCACACAGCACACAGGAACAAAGCTGAGACTGTCAATCTGCTGGAGGTTCCCCCTCCCCCCGTCACCATTTTTCTCTTAGTGTCAGGAAAACTTGTCAGAAATGATTCATGCTGATAGCAGAGGAACAAAGCAGACGACAAAAGTGACGTGTATATATATGTTGCAGCTTTGAAGTTGTTTACTGGGGTTATGGCTGAAGTGATTAGCCATAACTTTTTTTTTTTCCAGCCGACGATTCTCGCTCAGAAAATAGATCCAAATGGCTGATTAGCCTCTGGATCACTTTTAGAAGCAGTGGGAGGGGTCGTCTCCCCACTTTGGCCAGTGTTTCTCAGATTTCCTGTTCTTACCAGCAAGCCCCAGAAATGATCCTACGGTTTCTGCGACTGGCCAAAGATGTGAAGACTCAGCAGATAAATCTGTAATCACCTCTATGATCTAGAACAGCCTTTTTCAACCAGGGTGCCCAGGCACACTGGGGTGCCTTGAGGTTTCCTCAGGGGTGCCTTGGCAAAATGTCTAAAAATTGTCCCAAAATTGTATACAAGCTGGAGGGTGGATGAAGCTTTTTAGTTACACAAAGCCACGGGCTTTCATTGTGCACCATTACGATCTTCTAGCCGCTGGCGTCCTAACCACCAATGACCCTTCCCTGCCCCTCTCTATCAGCACTGGGGTCACATTAGCTGACTGATGGAGAAACACTGAGGGAGAAGAGAAACATTGGGATACTAATCAGTACCAGTGTGAAAAAGTGTATTGGATTTGGAAGAATAAATCACTGCTAACGTTGGGTGTCTATGTGTGAATGTTGATACAATATGTAAAACTGTTAGAATATTTTTTTACATTTTAGAATGGGGTGCCCCGAGACTATCCATAATTTTAAAGGGTGCCTTCACTGAAAAAAGGTTGAAAAACACTGGTCTAGGAGGACCAAGACGCAGTCATGACATCACGTCCGGTCCACGGCAAAAGTAAACAGTTTTTTTCCAACTGCTTCCCACCTGCACTATTGTAAAATGGTCGGATGAGAACCCTATTGTTCTGGGAGGTCTTCATATGGACATCCTTCCGAGAACGCGTTGTGCACTGCGCTCTATAGCGATAGGTCACCCATTGTGTCCACTTGACACAGCAGAGGACTGTTCAGTGTACCGGCCTGCTACTGGTACCATATGATCACTGTAAGCCATCACAACAGATCACATGACAGTTGTAAACAATGAATGACTTTCTTTCAGGCCATTCATTGTATACAATCTTGTTGCTTGCTGTGATTGGTCACAGTGGTCACATGGTACAGACAGGGCCAATCACAGCCCATTTGTACCATGTTATTAGCTGTGGCCTATTACAACGAACAACAAAACACTGTCTACACACTGTCGTTCAGTAAACATATTTGCTTATAGCAGTGAAATTCACTGCTATAAGCAATCATAGTATGTAAAAAAAAAAAAAATCCTGATCAACACCCCAGAGTGGTACAGTGTGTAGAAAAAACAGAAAAAAATATATATAAACAAATTGAAACTTTTTTTTTTTTTTCAATCAGTGTCCCTGATCACAGTCACACCAGTTAGGCCCCTTTCACACGGAGTCTGTCAGGCGGACTCAGTTTTTCTCAGCGGGGATCGATCCCCCGCTGAGCAGGCGGATGGCACTGTGTGCGGAGAGACAGCTGTCAGATCCCACTGTTCTCTATGGGGGAATCGGATGTGAACTGTCTGTCCGTTCTCATCCGATCCGCTAGACGGATGGAAATACAAGAACATAACCATTACTGCTAGTTGCTTGGTAATGCCATATCAGCTGTATTAATCATGCCAATGGGTACAAGTAATATGTACCCATTGGGTGAGATCTCATTCTTGATTCCACCCTCATACTATGTTTTTTTTTTATTATTTTTTTTTATTTAATTTTACCTTGAAACAAGTGCATACATCCTTGGGCTTGCAGTTGGGAACCACTCTTGTACGGAAAGTGAAGCTCTAAAAGGTCATGGTTGTCACAGAAATAAGAGGACATTCCTTGCTGCATCTCTCTCGCTCTCTGACTAGCCAATGTAAACATTAAACAACTCTATTTCACTGCTTCCTCTCTCTGACTTACTAGTGTATACATTGATCACTTACAGGTCAGTGCCCTAGCTATCTCTAACTTCCCAGCGTAAAGTTCCATCACAGTATTCCAGCACCGCTTCTCACACCGGTTTTCCTGACCTTAGGCTCGCTAGACTTGCAGTACCTGCTCAGTTTCCACTGTATGGGTTCTCCTAGCACCCAGTGCTCTCCCACTTTTCGAGAACACAGGACTCCCTCCAGCCCCCCCTGTGGACTCAGTCACCTAAGCTTTCCTGGTACTTTCTGGACCCAGGTAGCTGTCCCAGTACTATCAGCAAGAAGTCCCCACCCAGCATAGAGTCACGTCTCTAGAGCAGGTCACCCCCCTTGGCTATCTTCATACACAGTCTGTCTCTGAATGGCAGCAACTGCCATGAGTATGCTCAGATATGGCTTAGAACAATAATGACCACCCGTGCATTCACACAGGCTGTAGGCCACTAGCAAAGCCCAAACACAGGAGGGAAAGGCTTTATGCCACCCAATACTTATTGGAACTTTCAAGCAGCAGGCCCCGATCTGGAACTAATAAATCCAGAGAAAATAGAAGACATTTTTCTCTGCTCACAAAACACCAGCTAGAGCCCCTCAAATTGACTCAGAGTCCAGTGTCATTTCTACCTTCATAAGTTCACACAGAGACCGGGACTTGCACTAACCCAAGTTCACACAATGGCAGGGACTCGCACTGTCACAACTTCTAAAGCCACTTTCAAAATATGCTAGCTAACATTTAGTGTACAATGCATTTTATAAAACTCATAAGTATGAGGGTCTAGCTAAAAGGTTTACTTAAATGATGCTCAAACGAGAAAAAAAAACCCACAATACAGCGTGGCGTCAGTTTTATCCACTTTCTACACAACTTTGCACAGCTCTGCTTGTAAACCACTCACTTCTAGGTAACTGCAGTCAGAAAAAGTGTGGGGTTAAAAAGGTGGAGTGTTAGGAAGGTAGAGCTTTGCCTGAATGGGGTAGTGCCTAAGGCCTTGTGCACACTGGACGCTTTTAATACCGCTCTTTGGGGCATTTGGATTTTTTTTTCTCTGCCTCCAATTACCCCTGCATGTAACTGCAACAAAAGTTCCAGTGCTGACACTACGGCACCTATACTGTAAAAAGTTCCAGACCAAATCGGTGCTGCTGCCAATTGAGTGCTGCAAACCAGCAAGAAAGTATTCAAGAAGAGAAAGCAGCGCTGTCCAGATATTGATGGTATCAAAGTGCTGTTAAAACAAGCCGATAAAATGTAAAAAACATTTATTGAAGAATGTCAAAGTTTAAATACAAAGAGGTCAATAAAAACTAAGGTTGTACCAGACCGACGTGTTCAGTAATGACTACTGGTCCACTGGGTGAGCCAAGGTTGAAACCCTGTAGATGGGTTCCGGGTTTGAGACTTCTGCCTCGCCTCTGAATTGCTGTCACGTCATGCAGTGAGCGTCGGCGGGTCCGGCTCGGCTCCCGTTTGCACACAGCTTCTACAGCCCATTTGGATTGTCTCCACCTCCAGTCCATCTACAGGGGTTCGGCCTTAGCTCACCCAGTAGACCAGCAGTCATAGCTGATCACCACTTGAACACATTGGTCTGGTACAGCATTGGTTTTTATTGACCTCATTGTATACAGAATAACTTTTATATATACACGGGATTCTGCACTTCCAGGTTTTAGGCACGAGTGCATGCTCCTGCGGTGATTGCAGACCCAATGTCTGCCGTCACCCGCTGATCATTGGGTACACTGAGTTTACATAGGCAGACTGCCGTTCGTCAGTCAGTACAGATGGCATGGATCCTGTGTTTCTGTAAAGCAGAAACACCGATCCCTGTCTTTCCCTAGTAAAAGCACCTCCCCCACTACACTGAAACATTAGCTAGTCACATAGCTAACTAGTATCGTTTTCAGGCTTTTTTCGTGTTTTTTGCAGATGTTTGGAGGCAAGCATTGACATCTAACAAAAATGCTTGTAATCTGCCAAAAAAGAAGCTCATGTGCTTTGAGCTTCAGGCATTTTGCTTCAGGTGACTAAACGCTTATATGTGAACAGGGGCCACTGAAATAAATGGGATTTTGTTTGTTGGGCGTTTTGAGACTTCAGAGACGAGCATTCTACGAGCTGAAAAACGCTCAGGTGTGAACAGAGCCTTAAGTTAAACATTTTTACCTGGTACAACAGCAAAACAGTCAACAAGCCATCAGTTTGATACATGACACAGGCGAAATAGGCTCAATAAACAGGATCCATGCACAAGTAAACTGGATCAAGTGCATACAGTAATCTTCCAGGTAGAAGGGACCACCTGGTCTGTAGTGCAATTACATCGACTTAAATAGACCACAATTCTGGTGTAGTACGGTAATTAACAGGAAGGTAGAGAAAAGAACATAACAAAAGATTAAGACGAAACCCAACTATAAAACACATGGATGCTTCCCCAACACTTTAGATTCAGAAACTGTAGCAGACCCCACAAAAACTCCTCTGAACAAACCACAGCCAGTCATGTGATGAAAATGCAAGCAAAATTTTATTGCGGTGAATGGGTAATGACCAATAACCAATAGAAGGGATTTGCCTGTCTTTCAGGCCTGCTTACTGATTCCGACTTTCAGGCCACTGCAACCCAACACCTACAAAATACCTAAATCTCACAAATGATTGCAGTGTTTTAGAATAGACTACATTTGCTTTTAATTTTTAAAATGATGCTCCACTGCCAAGAAAGTAACCTTGAAAAGTAGGAAGATTTGGCATCTCTAATTCAAACCTCTAAATTTAGAGAAGAAATTTGCTTCAATGCAGTAGGAAGCTCTCAGCACATCTGGTTACTGCAGATGGTGGTTTAAAATATCCATACATAGGCCAGTTTAGAATCATATTTTAAACAATTTGCACCATTGACAGGGCAAACATGCTAGTTTCTGTTCAGGTTAAAAAAAAAAAAAAAACAAGGACTGCTGCCTGTGCAAGAACTTTTTTATCCTGGCAAAAGCTTCATTTTTAAATAGTCATGTGAAAAAATACATCCAAGGAAATTGGTGACTTTTTTTTTAAATATTTCAACAGGCAAAAATCTTTTTTAAACTGTGCTTACCGATAAGTGCCGGTTCACACTACCGCGGCACGACTTCTGGGGCGACCTGTGAAGTCGCGTGCACCGCGACTTACACGGACTTCATATAATGAATGTCAATGCAAGTCGCTCCGATGTCGCCCCGAAGTAGTACAGGAACTAATTTCTAAGTCGGAGCGACTTGAGTCGCTCCTATTAGAACAGTTCCCGTAGCACCGCATGGACCGCGACTTGTCAGGCTGACCAGTCACCTGACAAGTCGCGGTAGTGTGAATGGGCACTGGTGTTAATATTTGAACAAAGACACATAAAATTAGCATGATGTACTGATAAATAATGAAAGTGCAAATTCAACGCATGAAAAAAAAAAAAAAAAAAGTATGCCCCTACATTTAAATCTATTAAATTAGAATAGTGTTCCAGATCAGATGCAAATGATTGGAACCTCCTTAAGGAAGACACTAACTTTAAACTGATATCTAGGGTCTGGTGTTCTCTTCGCTATTGACTTTTCTATGACGTCGCCTAATCATGCTAAGATTAAGAGCTCTCCAAGGCCCTCAAAATTTAGATTGTAGATGTCAAAAGTCTAGGAAGGATTACCCTGTAAGGAAAACCTACAAGTGGCATATTTCAAACCACTTCTAAGTTGAGGACTGGACCTATCAAGACAACAGAGCTCAATCACACCACTGGCAAATCCATCAAAGAAGGATTTAAAAAAAAAAAAAAAAAAATAGAGGACGATGATCTAGTCAAGACAAAACTTTCATTTGAATACTATTGAAATGCTTTGGGGTGCTTTAAAAGTGAGGTGTTCCTGCAAGGAAACCCATACACCTCTTGCAACTAAAGGAATTTGGCATGAATTTGAATAAGTTGATGTCCGAGGCATCACAAGTCAGCATTTCTGCCAGGGGGGACAATCTCAGAGGTGGACGTCAGAGTGCGACTGACTTTTTCCACAGTACATCTATTTATATTGTAGTTGAAAACATAACAAATTTGCCTTTTTAATCTTTAATTCAAGTAGATCACCCTTAATTTGGGCATTGTTTATTTAACCACTTGCCGACCACCCGCCGCAATTTTACTGTGGCAGGCTGGCTTGGCTGCGCGAAACGACAGTACTACTATGACGACCTACTACTAGGCAGTGGCGATGCCGATGCACGGGACCGTCGGCCTCAACTGCTGCCAGGCACCTGCGATCGCTCCCCGCTGAGAAAGTCAGCTGTTGTAAACCCAGCTGACTGTTCGTCTCTCTGAAATGTTTATAGAGGGCCTGTGATCCTTCTATATAGAATCACAGGTCTCTATGGCCATTTCACAAGCCCCTCCCCCCACAGTTAGTAAACACTATCTTAGGCTCACATTTAACTCTTTGATCACCCACTAGGTTAACCCCTTCCCTGCCAGTGTCATTATTACAGTAACCGTGCATATTTTTAGCACTGATTACTGCAGAAATATCCCTGGTCCCCCCAAGTGTCAAAAAGGTCAGTTAAGGTCCGATCTGTCTGCCGCAATGTTGCAGTCCCACTAAAAATCACAGATCGCCACCATTACCAGTAAAAAAATAAATAAATAAATAAAAATGACAAATCTTTCCCCTAGTTTGTAGACACGATAATTTTTGTGCAAACCAATCAAAATACACTTGTGATTTTTTTGACCAAAAATATGTAGCAGAATATAAATTGGCCTAAAAGGATGAAAGAATTAGATTTTCAAATTTTATTTCTGGAAATGTTATAGCAGAATGTGTGAATTGTTTTTTCAGAATTGTCGTTTTTTGTTTAAAGCGCAAAAAATAAAAAAAAATAAAAAAAATGGCAGAGGTGATCAAATACCACCAAAAGAAAGCTCTATTTGTGGGAAAAAAAGGGACATCAATTTTATTTCAATAGTGTCGCTCAATTTTCTGTTAAATTAACGCAGTACCGAATTGCAAAAAATGGCCTGGTCATTAGCGGGCAAATCTGGTCCAGAACTGGTTAAATAATGTTCTTCTGGAACTGTATAAAGAAAAACCTAGCACATCCCATCAGTTTTTGCACAAAAGTATACTTTTCTGTAACCATTTCTGTTATTACAAAGTATCCTCACTTTGGCAACTCTGTCTACAGCTTACCAGAAAGGAGGAAGAATTACCTAATACACTTGATTTAAAAAAAAAAAATCTGCTAAAGACTTAACAAGTATGTTTTAAAGCTGAAATAAAGTCCGCTATTTTTATTTTTTCCAAGGCCCCCCAGGTAAGTTATGCCAAAATGTACTAGTATGCACAGCATATTAGTACATTATGGCAAACTTACCTGTCATATGGTGTCCTTCAGTGCAGCGCTGGGACAGATCCGGTGGGCCCCCAGCGCTCCCATCTTTGCCCAGTTTTAATTTCCGGTCCCGTGCCTTTGGCCACTTGATATGCCAGGCCGCGATGACGCACAGGAGTACCATCACCACGGCACGGATCAGGGGCCATATAGGTTTGCTGAGCTGCGCATGTGCGGCTTAGTGAACATGACAGCCGACAGGCAAAAGGATGAATTTATGACAGAAGAGACCAATAGGTGTCTATTTTCTTAGGAAGTTTAAAGAAAACTGAAAATGTTCAATAGATTTAGCGGTCATAAATGGGTTAACCATTCATGAACAGCTTGGTTTTGGTTGTGATCTGTGATTGGCTACAGCTAATCACATGATACAGGTACCATGTGATTGCTGTGGGTCAATCAAGGATCACAACAGTAAAGCAAGCTGTTCATGAATTGAAAGTTATTCATGACAAGTTGCTTATGTTGTTATCGTGTGATCGCTATGACTAGCAGGGAGAACCGTGAGGAGCAGCACAGTAGCGCCCATCCGGTCAGTTACTGAAGAGTCAGACTTCTACTAAGACGACCACTTACACACAGAGTCAAAGGTTAGACAGTGCAGAACAAGGCATTGTAAGTCCGTAATGGGGAAAAAGATCAGCAGTAAGGAGACCACAGGCAATACTAGTTACTGGTCCTTTGCCATCTACCTGGCTTTTTTGGGTACAGCTTCCTTTGTCAGTTCCTCTTTAAAGCTAGTGAAATTAGAACCAATATTTTAACTTATTTTACCCTGCAGCAAAGCAGAAATCGAGTCAGTTTAGACAAAATTTCGGCAAGAGCAAAAACGGCAGTCTCCGGAAATCATGTGCACCAAAACGTTCCACTCTTGAAACAACTCCGGAATACAAAGCCATACAGAAAACACAGCCTAATGCCCCGTACACACGTGCAGATTATCTGAAGACTTTTGTCTGCAGACTTACCAAAACCATATAATATGAGGTCAAACCTAAACACTTTCAATTTGTATACAATCCGGCAGGCCCTTGCACTACATAGAAAAGGTAAATCTGCAGACAAAAGTCTTCAAATAATCTGTGTATGGGGCATTACACTAGAGAACCCAAATATTCACATGACAGTGCCCCATCCTGCATGGAACTGTCAAGCCTTGTTGTTGTTCATGGTTAGTCAGATATCCTGGAAAAGCATTTGTCTCCTATTCCTTTATTTTTCTGTAGGCATGACATCCCCAATGAAAAAATCAATGCTTGTGTCACTCATTCGTACTGAAAGAAAATTGTAATGAAAAAGATTGATCCTCATTGATCAGTGGCCACATTGGAGATATCTTCGTAATACAGAGTGTGAGCTCTGTAGCCCCCCTTTCATTCACCTCTTATCTACCAAATTTCACAAAACACTTACTCACAGCATGACAGCAAATGTCAATCAGCCAGCAAGGTACAATCCAAAGAGCCACCTAATTGTTTTTCCTAGCACGTGGTCTACGGGACTGTTTAAATGGATGCAAAAAGAAAGTTCAATATATATAAATAAATAATATTACATACACACACACACACACACACACACATATACACATGCACGATCCCGGAATTTCAATATCCAATTGGTTGCAGCGAGTTGAAAGAAAATGGACCAAAAATCATACCCATAATTAAACATAGGAGCTCTTAGGCCCCTTTCACACATGCTGTCCGTTTGTCCGTTTTTCATCCATCCGTTGACGGATGAAAAACAGACATCAATGCATCTCTATGTAAAAACGGACGACAACTGATGATCATCAGTTAACATCCGTTTTCATCCACTTCCGTCAATGTCCGTTTTTTTGAACGGATGAATGCCCTATTTTTCATCCGTCCAAAAAACGGATCGGACGAAAAACGGATGACAACGGATGAAAAACTGATGTCAACTAATGACAACGGATGAAAAACTGATGTCAACTGATGACAACGGATGAAAAACGGATGAAAAACAGATAACAACTCATGAAAAAACGGATGAAAAACGGATAACAACTGACGAAAAACGGATGACAACTGATGAAAAACGGATGAAAAACGGATGAAAAACTGATACATTTGACGTGACTGAACTGATGAACTGAACGGACTGTATGTGTGAAAGGGGCCTTAGAGTAAATTAGAGTGGTTGTGAACCCTTACATATACCCAGGTGACAATCACAGACAACTTATGTAGAAGGATTTGTTTCATCTCTGTATCTGCAGTCTTCTCTTCTCTACAGTGGGTATAGAAAAGAATTACCCTTCTTTAAAATATTCACATTTTGTTGGTTAGCAGCCTGAAATGAAATCAGATTTGGTTTTATCCTGCTGTATTTACTCAGTGCAACTTAAAACATCCAAGTGAGAGATTTAACATCAACAGGCCAGAAAAAAAATAGAAAAAATTCAGAAATCACTGAGTTAAGAGGGGGGAGTGATCCTTTTCTCCAAAATTACTTGTAAACCTAAATCAATAACATTTTTCACAAATAAGGGCATACTTCGAATAACAACCCAAAACACATTCTGCTACCAAAACACATTCTGCTACTCCTCTCGAGTATGGTGATGCCTGATGTGGGAGACTTACAATGTCCAGTACATAATCAGTCCAAACAGTGAATCTTGTGTAATCACACGAATCAATCTATTGTATCAAAAGCACCTTAATGGTTGTCTCTATATGACTAAGTCAGGGATATAGGTCTGAATGTTAAGCCAACCATTGCAGTCCCAGTTCCTGTAAACCAAGCAAGCCTAACCCATTGGTGCATGGCTACCCCCCAGGAATACCAAGGAAAAACAAAACAAAAGAGCTACTGTGTTTCCAGGAGTTCAGTTGTCCGTGAGGAATGGCTAGGACTGGGGTCTCACAGGAATGTTGACTGTCAGACATGCAGATGGATCAGGCAGCAGGCAGACATGGTCAGAAAACTGACAAAGGATCAGTCCAGGCAGCAGGTAAAATCATAGTCAATAAACAGGCCAGGGTCAGTACAGACAACTGGCAGAGGCAACCACTGCACTGTGTGGCGGTGGTCAGGGAGACGGTTGCTGACTGCACTGCTCTGGTGACACCGGGGACTAGTGTGGCAGCAATCGGACACTGTTGCTGGCTAACACTGGTCTCAATACACTTTAACTGGTGTGGCAGTGATAAGGAACTTTCTATGAAGACGTGAGCTGCCATCTAGATAAAGGAAGGCCTGTAGATATGGTGTATCTGGATTTGCAAAGGCATTTGATACAGTCCCCCACAAACGCTGGCTGTAAAACTAAGGTACGCAAGTATGGACCATAGGGCAAGTACCTGAATTGAAAACTGGCTTCAGGGGCGAGTCCAAAGGGTGGTGATAAATGGCAAGTACTTTGAATGGCCTGGTGTGGAAAGTGGAGCCCCCCAAGAATCTGTCCAGGGACCAATTATTTTTTATTTATTCATAAACAATCTAGAGGATGGGATAAACCGCTCAATTTTAGTATTTGCAGGCGATATCAAGCTAAACAGGGCAGTAGCTTCTACGCAGGATGTGGAAACCTTACAAGAAGACCTGAACAAAATAATGGGGTGGGCATCTACATGTCAAATGAGGTTTAATGTTGGAAAATGTATGGTAATGCATTTGGGTGCTAAAAATACAAACGCACGTTACTCACTAGGGGGAGAACCTCTGGGGGAATCAAAGATGGAAAAGGAGCTAGGTATCCTAGTAGAAGACAGGCTCAGCAATGGCATGCAATGCCAGGCTGCTGCAAGCAAAGCCAACAGAATACTGGCATGTATTAAAAAAGGGGATTCACACCAGAGATAAAAATATAATTCTCCCACTCTACAAGACTCTGGTCTGGCCACATCTTGAGTATGCCGTCCAGTTCAGGGCACCGGTCCTCAGGAAGGATGTGCTGGAACTGGAGAAATTCCAGAGAAGGGCAACAAAGATAATAAAGGGACTTCAGCTATAAGGAAAGACTACACGCATTGAACTTATTCTCTCTAAAGAGGACACACTTGAGAGGGGATAGGATATCAATGTACAAACACTGTACTGCCCCAGTGTAAGAGAATTAAAATTAACATGCGACCATTCACTAAAATTAGAAGAGAAGCAGTTTAACCTTAAACTGCGTAACGGGTTCTTTACCGTCAGAGCAGTAGGGATGTGGAACGCTCTTCCACAAGCAGTGGTATCAGCAGAGAGCATCTAATAAAAAACTATTAGATGGGCACCTTAATGACCACAACATAAAGGGGTACAGCGCACACACTCTTCATAGGTTGGACTGGTGTCTTTTCAACTTCACTATGTAAGGAACACTGTTGCTGACATACACTGGTCTGGTGAGATCTAGAAACACAGATTTTAGCTACACTGGCCTGGCGACACTGACTGGCTGTATTATTAGGACTTGTTCACATGTGAAGTTGGGGGTGGGCGGGGTAAAAGCTTGCAGTTAAGCTGCCATTTTAACTCGCACCCCCACCCCCTTTTAGCTGTAGAAGCAGCGGACAAGGGTGGTCAACACCCTGAAGAAGCCCTATAAAGTAGGCGGGGTGAAACAAGGTGACACCAAGGGACATCCCCCCAGAGCAGGGACCCTCGCTTTGGCCGTTTGGAGTGCATGCCAAGTCATCCATGGCTATGCCTTAACTGCTACATTACTGATGGAAGGTGACTTCTTTTGAAGGTGCAGCAATCTAGAGGGATTATGGATATGGACTGCCAGTGTGAGAAAATCGCATACTATCTTTCATTTTGTTTTGTCCACTAGCCATTAGCAGTACTGGTCACATCAGCTGCACACTGGAACTTTACACAGAGGTGGCATCCAAATGCAGGCTGGACCTACTGCAATTAGGGAAGTGAAGCCTAATACACGATTACCAGTGGATAAGCATAGATCTCAGCATGGGCCTGGATATGGTGTCAGTACCATAGGACTATGGACTGAGCCCAATTAGGGCTACACATATCAGCTGTATTACTTGTGGAGTGGTGTCTCAAATACACTACAAACTGCTGCTATTACATTGTATATCTCCAAGAGACTTATCCATCATAAGTCCCAGCAATGTGTCCTTTTCCAGGCTCTGGGTTCAGAGTTTATACCCCTGAGGCACACAAGCAGGAGGATATACTGTACTTCCTCCCAGAACACCACCTATCCCACCCAGCTGCAGGGGAGGACTGGGAAGGGGGGCAGGGTGGCAATCGCCCCCTGGGCCACTCTGATGCCAGGTAAAAAGGCCTCACTCAGAGCTGGATTAATGTAGGGGCCAGACACTGTATACAGCTGCTGGTTACCGCTACACAATGTTATATTTGCAGAGCTGCAGCAGAGCGATACGAGTGTGCAGAGTACGCTCCTGCACCTGGCTGGCACAATACTAACAGTCACTTCCCTGTCAGGCAGAGTGATCTCCACCCAACAGGAGCTTCCTAGGCCCTGCCTGGTGTAATGTCATGTATTTTTGTTAAACCTCCTTTGTTGCTATTAACATTACCGCATTGCATCATGTTTGTCTTGCATTATAAGATCAATATCCATTATAAAACGAGGTGGGAATGGATGGTGAGCTGAATAGATGGTTCAATGGGCCACTTGACTATACTTACCCCCCAGGCCTAAGGCTGCTAGCCCTCCTTTGCCCAGCTGTTTATATAGTAGGGGACAGGAAGCAGTAATGAATGCTGCACTCCTAATTAAAGTACCATTCTTGGACTACAGTGGATTGCTATTAAAAAAAAAAAGACACTAGAAATTTTTTGGGAAATGTTGACCAACTTTGCCCATGCAATCATCGGTTACAATGTATGGTACTTTAATGGGTAGTTGAATTATAATAAAAGTAGAAACATTTTTCCCTTTAGTAGTATGTATTCATGAATAATTGTCATTTCATTACTAGCATTTTTCCCCCAAAGACATTTATTCTTGCTCACATTCCTGTTGCTCCTTCAGTTGGGGAGCAAATGCCACTAACCACAGAGCTTCTATCAATGGCTGCGTTTATTAAGAGTGTTGTCCTAGAAACCACATAGTATTGGTGCTCCAATCTAGTTTTGGCCTGGAGTTTAAACATGTGGGTGGTTTCACTGGAGCTCCAAGAAGACTCAGCAAGACAGCTTAGCCATTCCTATGGCTGCAAATAACCAGGACACAGATTTAGTTATTAGATTGTTCTAAGAATATTGAAAAAACAAAGGAGGGAGGCGGGCAACAGAAGCACTACATATAGAACTATAGGCATTTTGGATAGAGTAAGGTAGGGTTATAACCCATGTCAGATTTTTTTTCTTTGCAGTGTGTGTCCCATTGGGGAGATTTACCTTCACTTCCTGTCCCATAACCAAACAGGAGGGAAGAGGAAATCCCTTCAAATTAAGGGAATTCCATGGGAACCTCCAGGTCACCAGAACCAGTGTCCCCATTGGAAAATGTCCCCTCATACTTTTCTGGGGAAAACCAAAAATTTGGGATTTTTGTTTTACTTTCACTTTCAATGATAATGGTAGATGTAGCACCCTCCAAAGTAGGTGCTAGGTAAAGTTTAGTGGGCCTTGTCTGCTTATCAGCATAGCCATGATTTTCAGCTAGGCTGGCATGTGTTCCCAGGTGTGCCTGTTGGGTTGGGGAGTCTCCCCACTGTGTCCCAATGAGGGCTCTCATTGGGCAGTGGAGGAAACCTGACCATTAGCACACCAGGGCTTGTATCCATCCTGGAAGGGCAGATTCTGCCGCAGAGCATTCTGGGAGGGGGTATAAGTCTGTGGGGAGCACATGACAGGTGGTCTTTGGTGGGAAGCAGACTCCCAGGAGGGAGGGTGCGGCTGTATCTCCTCCTGTCAGGAAGAATCGGGTGTCCCAGGTGGCTGGCCTGCGTGGATACAGGCCTGAGCTGAGCTGCCGGAAGGATACAGTGTGCTGAGGACCAGCAGAGCTGTGAGGGATCGTGTTCCAGGAAAGCATTCCGAGTCATGAGTACTGTGAACTGTCCCTGGGGTTCCTCCTAGTCAGAGGCGACCACTCCGGAGAAGGTCAGAGGAATCCAGGAGCAAGCTAGCCGGTGCAGGGGGTGCCAGTGTTAACCCTGAAGACTAAAGGGGGTGCAGCAGTTGGGCCCTGAAGTATACAGTATTACAGGGTTGAGAGTTGCAGCAGCGTCTACAAGTGGCTACCTCAGTCAGTAAGGGCTGGAGGAAGCAGTGTAAAGGACTTTTCAGCTAACCAGAGTGTCTTCAGTTCAGTGACAGCAAGTCAGTATCTACAAGCGCCAGCAAGCGTTGGTCGGCATTCAGCCGACGTCAAGCCAGCATTTAAAGGCATTTTTCCCAATTTGTACCTAGCTGAGCCAGAGGAGTATCCCACTCATTCCCTTCTCCCATCCCCATATAAAATAAAACAAACCAAAGATGCCGGACTGTTCATGGTCTCAGATCTCACACTTGGGCAATCAGTTTAAATGTGCTGTTGGTGTTAACGGTAGCCATGGCAGACCCACATCAGGCCCAATGCCTGGAAATATTGCTACAAAAATATGACAGAGGGCGAATCTTCTGAATGGAGGCACAGACCACAATAAAAATTAGCAAGCATTCTAGTCCCTCTCCACCCCATCTAAAAAAAAAAAAAAAATAGAAGAGGGAGATTCTGGACTTTAAATGAAGCACATGGCTATGAGGTGATGAAAAATCAATGTATAATATCATGTTTATTAACACATATACACATATTGAGGTGTAACAAAATACAGTGAATAAATAGAATTGTTCATTAAGAACACATGGTACATGTATATACTCCTACATATCGTCGCATCCACATGGTCTGGGTGGTGTTAGAGGTGTGTATATGTATTAATAAACATGATATTATACATTAATTTTTCATCACCTCATAGCCGTGTGCTTCATTTAAAGTCCCCAATCTCCCTCCTCCTTTACCTGTACCAGAGATGGAGGCATATGACTCTACCCAGTCATTGCCTCATTTAAAGTTCCACCTACTACTACTGGGATTTTCACACACAATCATCTCTATGGTATACAGAGAATGGTTCAAAAAATATCCAGTGAGCAACAGCTGTATGGACAAAAAAGCCTTATTGATGTCGGAGGAGACTAGGCAAACTGGTTCGAAATGATAGAAAGGCATCAGGAACTCAATATCCACTGTATGCAGAATACCATCTCTGAATGCACAACACATCAAACCTTAAAGCAGATGGGCTACAGAAGCAGAAAATCACACCAGGTGCCACTTCTGTCAGCGAACAGGAAACTCAGGCTACAGTTCGCACAGACTCACTAAAATTGGACAATAGAGGATTGAAAAAACATTGCCTGGTCTGATGAGTCTCGATTTCAGCTGGGACATTCAGATGGTAGGGTCCGAATTTGGCGTGCACAACATGAAAGCATTTATCCATCCTGCTTTGCATCAACGGTTCAGGCTGGTGGTGAAACGGTGTGGGAGATATTTTCTTGGCACACTTTGGGCCCCTTAGTACCAATGGAGCATCATTTAAATGCCATGGCCTACCTGAATATTGTTGCTGGTCATGTCCATCCTTTATGATTACAGTATACCCATCTTCTGATGGCTACTTCCAGCAGGATAATGCACCATGTCACAGCTCAAATCATCTCACCACTGGTTTCTTAAACGTGACAATGAGGTCACTGTAATCCAATGGCCTCCACTGTCACCAGATCTCAAAATAAAGCACCTTTGGGAAGTGGCAGAACAGGAGATTGGGATAATGACTGTGCAGCTGACATCTGCAGCAACTGTGTGATGCTATCATGTCAATATGGACTAAAATATGGACAGAGGAATACTTCCAATATCTTGTCGAATCTATGCCATGAAGAGGCAGTTCTGAAGGCAAAAGGGGTCCAACCCGGTACTAGCAAGCTGTACCTAATAAAGTGGCCAATGAGTGTACTTCACATACCTATACGGATATTTTCTGTTTCAAAGCAGGATTACTACGTTACAGGACATTAATCTCTATGCACTGAAATTCTCCCAGAGATCTCTCCATTAACAGTACATCTGATCTGCTGTAAAGAGCATTCATTCACATTTAATGCCCATCACAGTAATCCCCCATGTACATGAAATGTGCATGTGTATTTTGCAAAATGGTTCTATTACCTTAGAATGAAAAAAAAAAAAAGAAAAAAAGATTTCTTCAAACCATCTCCAAGTAGCCAAATTGTCACAGCTTTACAACCTTACTCTCAATCTGCTGACAGTCATCCAGACCAAGGTCTTACAGGCCTTTGAGGATTATCCCAGCAGTGGCGCCATTTTCATCTTCCAGTCTCTTTCCTGGTGGACAGAAAAGCAGCCTAGACAACCAAGCAACCTCACAACAGTGACCATGCGTCAATAGGGCAACTCTCTGGCAGCATTTCCAGCAAGCAGCTTAATCAGCAGAGGTCACATGAGCTATGCAATGAGAGAAACCTTAAAAGCAGAAAAATATTGGAATGTTGGAATCCTAATTTTACACTGTTGTATTCTATATGCACCAACATTTGTATTAATCCATAAACTGGCATTTCTACTCCAGTTGGGGGGGTGAATAGCAGCACGCATACATATCTAGATACATCCATCTACCGTCTTTCCCCGAAAGTAAGACATCCCCGAAAATAAGACCTCCCGATAATAAGGCCTCCCCCGAACATAAGGTCTCCCCAATAATAGTGCCCCCCGAAGCCACAGTAACTCTGGACCGTAACGGCGGGTGCCTCTGCGCAGCTCACTGATGGCCGCAGCGCAGCCGGAGCAGACAGGAAGTGCGGGGTCTCTTTTAAATCAGAGAGCCCGCGCCGCCACCAGGACAAGCTGCCACCTACTGCTCGCTCTGCCCTGACGGAGTCTGGCTGACTCACAATTAGACAGGGAGTCATGCAGGGCAGGAGTCTGGCACATTGTGTGGACACACAGGGGTGACTGAGGTAGGGGGTAAATGTCTGATAAAGGGGTGGGGGGGAATGTCTGGTGAAGGTGTTCACTGGCACAGGGGTGGGGGGAGTGGGGTCACTTAAAATGACACAGGAGGATCAGAAGGGGGGAGGGGCATCAAAATGACACAGGAGGTCCAGAAGGGGGGGGGGGAATCAAAATGACACAAGAGGATATAATTTGCTGGTTTGTGATGTCAACTACTACCGTACCGTATACAGGTAATAAATGTCCTTTTTTTTGTTCAACAATAAATGTGTACAGTATTCTTCTTCATGGGAAAAGAAGACATCCCCTGAAAATAAGACCTAGTGCATCTTTGGGAGCAAAAATATTAGACACTGTCTTATTTTCGGGGGAAACAGGTAATCTATATATGTATATCTTATCTATATCTCAAAGTCTGCACTGTTATAACAGCTTAACAGAGTAGATTAAGTACCTACATGCTTAAATGATTTATTTTAGGGCCCCATAAACAGACATGTAATCTTAGCTAGTAAACTAAAAAAAGCAAGGCCAGCTTTTACCAGCCAGGGTTTTGTGGAAACCTAGGGTTCCCCCTGAGGTTGCTAGGGGTTCCCTGAGCAGTGAGCAACAGTAAAGGTGGTTTTAAAGCCCCAAGGTTATTTTTATTTTTATTTTTTTAAACTTAATTCATTCTATACAGTAAGGTAAAAATGAAAAAACCTGGGAGCAGCTCCTCCCTTAGCACCCCCTTATACTTACCTGAGCCCCATCACAACTCAGCAATGTGCACAAGAGCAACAGTTCTCCCAGGTCTCTCTCCTCATTGGCTCACAGCCAATAAGGAAAGAGCGAGCGCAAGTGCAAGCCGGAGGGGAGGTGTGAATGAACACAGAGCGCAGCTTGGGAACGAGCCTGCACTAGTGCCCCCATAGCAAGTGGTTTGCAATTGAGGGCACTAGGCGGGGGGGGGGGGGCCAGGATCACCAGTGGGGGACCCAAAAAGAGGAGGATGTGAACTGCTCTGTGCAAAACCATTACACAGAGCAGGTAAGTATAACATGTTTGGTATTTAGAAAAAAAAAAACAATTCTAACCTTTGGAATTGCTCACTTTCAATGACTGCCAGTGTAAGGTGGCACTTCTGCACTGACCATTAACGTGAGGGAACCCCTCTTAATTTATAATGTCTGCATTTTATTTGATCATTCACTTCATTCTAAGATTACCAAAAATGATTTAGTTGTATAGAGGGGGTATTTAAAAATGATCCACCTTCCCTGTCAAATAAAAAAAAATGGATTTTTGTAAGTTCTTACCGTAAAATCCTTTTCTCTTAAGCTCATTGACAGACGTAGTCTTCTTGATTCTCAAGAGCTGGGTTATGTTGTCTCCGCAGGAGTAGGACTAGGCAGAAAGACAAAATGTTCTGGCTCCACCTTAGGGGCAGTCCCTGAGGGTATATCCTTCCTCTCTCTGCTACAGGGAATCAGTTCTGTTCTAAAGCAGTAACAGAGAATTTAACCCAACCCAACTCAATGATAGAGGGGCGGGTACTACGTCTGTCAATGAGCTTAAGAGAAAAGGATTTTACGGTAAGATCTTACAAAAATCCATTTTTCTCTATCGCTCATTGACAGACGTAGTCTTCTTGATTCTCAAGAGCTGGGACATCCAGAAGCAGTGCCACAAATGAGGGGTGGGATTGACAAAAATCAAATCCAATCTAGAAGGCCCAACCGGTGCCAAACTAGAAGTTTTAAAGGCTCATTATAAACAAAGAATGAGACTCAAAAGAAAAATTTCCAACGGAAAAAAACCCTCGAGGCAGACCACTGGTCTCCTCAAATGGCGGCCTGCAAAACCTTGCGGCCAAACACGGCATCAGATGATGCCATTACATCAACTTTATAATGTTTTGTAAAGGTATGCACCGACGACCAGGTAGCCGCCTTGCACACCTGGACCACTGACGCCTGATAGCGAAAGGCCCATGACGCACTAAGCGCCCGAGTGGAGTGCGCCTTAACAGGGAACGGGGGCTCCCGACCCTTAATAGAATAAGCCTGTACCACCGTTTGTCTGATCCATTTGGAAATGGTCGCGGCAGATGCAGGCAACCCCTTTTTGGGTCCATCCGGGATCACAAAAAGTGAATCCGTCTTGCGAAACGAGTCTGTCGTTTTCAAGTATACCCTGATCGCCCGGACCACATCCAAGGAGTGTAAAGCAAACTCCCGAGGATGACTGGGCTTAGGACACAGGGAAGGTAATACAATTTCTTCATTCAGATGAAATTCTGAAATCACTTTTGGTAGGAAGGATGGATTCGGACGAAGAACCACCTTATCTCTATGAACCACCAGATATGGGGAACGACAAGATAAAGCGGCCAGTTCTGACACCCTGCGTGCAGAAGTGATAGCCACCAAGAAGGCCACCTTCTGGGACAACGTAGGTAGAGGAATCTCCCTAATATCTTCAAAGGGAGGTTTCTGAAGAACCGACAATACTAAATTAAGATCCCAGGGTGGTAACGGCGCGCGCACTGGCGGAGCCAGATGTCGCACCCCCTGGATGAAATTCCGCACCAAGGAATGAGTAGCCAAAGGCTTCTGAAAGAAGATAGCTAATGCGGAGACCTGACCCTTGATAGTGCTCAAGGCCAGTTTCTGCTCAACCCCTTGTTGCAGAAAAGCTAATATTCGACTAACCGAATAAGACCGTGGACGGAACCCCAGAGGTTCACACCATGCAATGTAGGACTTCCATGTGCGATGATAAATCTTTCTGGAAGTCGCTTTCCTTGCTTCAACTAGAGTAGGAATAACAAGCTGACAATCCCTTGTCCTTCAGCACCTGGGTCTCAATAGCCAGGCCGTTAAAGCCAGCGATCGTAAAGCAGGATGGAAGATCGGTCCCTGAGACAGTAGGTCCTCCCTGAGAGGAAGTCTCCACGGGACGTCCGCCACCAGTCTGACCACGTCGGCGTACCAAGCTCGACGAGGCCAGTACGGAGCTACCAGAATTACTGGAATTCCTTCCTCCTCTATCCTGCGAAGAAGTCTTGGCAGTAACGCGAGAGGAGGGAAGGCATACATTAGCTGGTATTGCCCCCACGGGGCGATCAGTGCGTCTGCGGTCTCTGCTAGAGGATCGCGGGAGCGAGCCACGAATCTCTGTACTTTCCTGTTGAATCGTGATGCCAACAGATCCACATCCGGGGTGCCCCAACGTAGGCACAACTGGTGGAAAACTTCTGGATGGAGGGACCATTCCCCCTGATCCAGAGTCTGACGGCTGAGATAATCTGCCTGTCAATTCTCCACCCCCGGAATGAACACCGCAGAGATAGCTGGAACCAATCGTTCCGCCCAGCGAAGAATGCAAGCCACTTCTTTGGCCGCTCGGACACTCTTGGTGCCCCCCTGGTGATTGACATAAGCCACGGCCGTGGCGTTGTCCGACTGGATCCGAACCGGGCTGCCCTGGAGCTGCTCGGTCCAGTGAATCAGACAAAGTCTGATCGCTCTCAGTTCCAATACATTTATCGGCAACCTGGATTCTTCCAGGGACCAAAGTCCCTGGACAGATAACTGACAGAGAATTCCTCCCCATCTGGATAGACTGGCATCCGTGGTCACTATCGTCCAATATATTGGCAGAAATGACTTTCCCTGGCTGAGCATCGGAGACCGAAGCCACCAGACCAGAGACTCTCTGGTCTGTTTGCTCAATCGGATCTGATTGTCCAGGGATTCCAGATTCCGATTCCATCTGAGAAGAATCTCTTGCTGAAGAATTCGGGTATGGGACTGGGCAAATGGGACTGCTTCGAAGGAAGCCACCATCAACCCCAGAGCCCTCATGCACTGCTAATTGAATCTTCCGGAGTTTCCCTACCGGAAGAAAAACTCTTGTCCTGACTGTGTCTAGAATTAGACCCAGATGTTCGAGCCTCTGGGTGGGAACAAGAAATGACTTTTGCTGGTTCACCAGCCACCCGAATTCCTGTAAAGAAATCATAGTAATTTCTATGTTTTGTAGCAAGGTCTGAGGAGACTCTGCATGAAGCAGAAGATCGTCTAGGTAACCAAGAATCGATATGCCTCTTTGGCACAGTAGTGCCAACATTGGGGCCAACACCTTCGTGAAGACCCGAGGAGCCGTGGCGAGACCGAAAGGTAACGCCACAAACTGATAGTGGTTCTCTTCTACGGAAAAGCGTAGAAACCGCTGATGTCCTGCGAAAATGGGAATGTGAAGATATGCGTCCTTGATGTCTATGGACGCTAGGACATCCCCTGGATGCAGGAAGGCTGCTACTGTCCGAATGGACTCCATTCTGAATTTTCTTATGTTGACAAAAGAATTGAGTGCCCTTAAGTCCAGAATTGGACGCACTTTGCCCTCTTTCCTGGGTATTGTAAATAGGTTTGAATAAAACCCCTGAAAACGTTCTGTCCAAGGAACGGGAACGTGGACTACCACTCCTTGTTGTAGTAAATCCGTGACTGCTCTCCGCAGATCTTCTAAACGATCCGGGGATAGTCGAATATTGGAAGGGAAGAATCGCGCCGGTGGGAGAGATCGAAACTCGATCTTGTACCCTGACCTTATGACTTCGCAAACCCACTTGTCCGGGATTCTGGAAAGCCATGGATCCGGGAACCGGCGAAGACGTCCCCCCACCCCAGTTATGGGTGGGGGCGCACCTTCAGGCTTTGGACGATTTATCTTCAGGTCTGGAGGGGGCGGGCTTTTGCTTGCCCGACAAACCTCCCCTGAAGCCTTCTGAAGGAGCTTTGGAGGACTTAATTTTTTCACCCGCGGGACGAAAAAACCTCTTGTGAGCAGAAAAAGAAGGCCCTCGTTTTTGACGAGTTCCTTTACCTTTAACATTTTGCGGTAAAAAGGTGCTCTTTCCACCCGTGAGATCCTTAATGATCTCATCTAAGTTGGCTCCAAATAGACGCTCTCCTAAAAAGGGGATATTAGCCAATGCTTTTTTGGAACCTTGGTCGGCTAACCAACCTTTTAGCCACAGTGTACGCCTGAGAACCACCGCTGAGACAGATGCTCGCGCCAATAATGGAGTGGCGTCTAACGCCGCATCACACACAAACTGTAACCCCTGTATCATTTGTTCCAACAAATCTGATACCGCCTGAGGGACCTCTTCTAAGTCCCGGCGTAACCACTTGGTCCATTCAGTTACAGCCTGCGAAACCAGACCAATAGCAATTATTGGTCTGAAAGCTGATCCAATCAAGGTAAACATGGTGCGAGACATAGCTTCTATCTTGCAATCCACTGGATCTTTAAAAGACGGAGCGTCTTCTAGAGGAATAACCGTGGCTTTATTCAATCTAGCAATTGGTGAATCCACCACAGGTGGTTCTGTCCATTTCTTAATGAGGGTTTCCTCAAACGGATAACGCCTGTTAATGCGTTTAGAAATAGTAGAAGTGTGTTTTGGCAGACTCCATTCTTCTTTGATTGGATTGCCAAAACATTTGGGCAATGGAAAAACCTTCGCCACTTTGATGCGTTTTTTAGTCCCAAAGGGGATTTCAGTTTCAGCTATTTCTGACGGAATACCCTGTAATCTTAAGGTTTCTTGAACAGATACAATGAGTGCGTTTACCAACGCTTCCTCTTTGGCTATGGCTGATGCCGAAACATCCTCCTCACTGTCTGAAGAGACAGTACACGAGACACCAATCCCAGATGAAGTACCTGCAACTGCAGAAATAGGCTCAGAGTCTGAATCCGAGGTTTCAGATAATAAGGGGTTAGGCGGGGGTCGCTTTCTTGCGCCCTGTCCCTGACAAGCCACTTCCACCCGGGACACAAAAGTTTCCATAATAGCTGACAATGATTCAATCGTCAGTGGGGTGCTGGAGGATCCTGCAGACCCCTCGAGGGGATCCGGAGGAGATACATGAGTGGCAGGGTCCATGTTAATTCAGGACACCTTTGCCAGAAAAAACAAAAAAAAAAAAGAAGTTTTTTTATGTGTCTCCCCCTAGCGCAATAGCGCCCCTCAGAGTACCTGCTTCTCGATCCCCACAGAGAGAGAGGGACCCCCAAGGCTCACCAACCGATGCAGTGAAGTTTCCCACCAACTGCAGTCAGCGTCTGTCTTTTACAGACTGGAAGGAGCTGTTGCTTTTTCCCGGGTAGAAGGACGTGGCTCCGCCCCCTGTGTACGCCTTCCGGCGTTCCCAGCTCTCCACGAGGTAGCTGGGCTCATGAAACATGGCCGCCCCCATACAGGAGACATTAGACTCCAAAAACATGGCGGCCGGCGTGACCTGAAGACATACATGCACCTGGTCTACGGCAAAATGGCGGCGGACCGCCGAAATCGTTTTTCCCAGCACATCCACCTGCATCTCTGCTGAGTGGCGATTTATTGATCTACAGGAGATACACTACAAATAAGGTAGGATTATACCTCCTATGTCTGCTGTAATGCTACAGTCTGCTGGGTAGAGTGTTAGCTCTCAAACCAAGTCCACTTCCTACAAACACATACTGTATTTACAAGGGGGACTTTTAGTGTCAGATATATACTGACCATATATGGAGGGGCCCATAATTCATACTGCCTCATAACAAGGAAAGAAAAAAAAGGGAACGTTTACTCACCATACCGAACCGACAGGCACCCTCTCTTCACAATACCCTCTCCACCGGGGTGGGGGGTTGTGGACCACTCCGGACGCCTCGACTCTCTGGTTCCTGGCGTCCAAGCGAGACTTAACTCGCAAGGTCAGTCCCTCCACTGGGACTCCGTCGCGGCCGACCCAGCGCGGAGCTCTGGTCTGCACGCGCTCGTAGGCAGAAACCGGGGTGACCAATGGATCTCAACATCCAGCCCGTCGCCCGGCCCCGCATACTTACTTGAATGTGTCGCGGCCGACCAAGCGCAATGCAATGGTCTGCGCGCGCTCGTAGGCCGGCTGGGGTGACCACTAGTGTCGCCCAGTCCGGCGTTTTTGCTTGAAGATCTCACAGGAAAAAAACACTGGAGAAAAACTACCTAAAAAATATTTTTTCTAAAGAAAAAATCTTGCCAGGACCAAAAAGATCCCAGCAAGGAACTTAGGTCCTTACTCCTGACTAGACAGAAAAAAAAAAAAACTGATTCCCTGTAGCAGAGAGAGGGAGGATATACCCTCAGGGACTGCCCCTAAGGTGGAGCCAGAACGTTTTGTCTTTCTGCCTAGTCCTACTCCTGCGGAGACAACATAACCCAGCTCTTGAGAATCAAGAAGACTACGTCTGTCAATGAGCGATAGAGAAACAGATATACCACATGATTTCTTTAATTTAAAAAAAAAAAAAAAAAAAAAAAAAAACTTTCTACAACCTATTGATTATGCTTATGTACCCTGAGCAGTAGGTATAATCATTTTTAGCAGAGGTTCCCCAAGACTAACATTTCTAGAATTCCTCCAGGGTAAAAATTTAGAAAGACTGCTGTAGACTCTGATGAATATTAGCACTTATTGAGAGTGCTGGCCATGAAGTTAATCAGGCCGCTATTGTCACATATAATTCATACCAAGTGCAGCGCTTATTAAAAAACACATGACAATTTGAATACAAAAAAAAAGTAAAATTTAAAAATCCAGTCCCTTCAAAAAAAAAAAAAAAAAAAAAAAGCCAAAACACACAGTTCCAGAATAACGCCAAAAGAGAAGACAGGGAGAACTCCCCAAATGTCCAGTAGAAGTGAAAGCGAAGGTGGCTGCTTACCAGAGATAATTGGTTTTCAAACGAATGAAAAACCGGAAGCACTTTTTGAATCCACAATAATTGGAAGGACAACCCTCGGCCTCTCAAAAATCTCAATACATGGGGGCATGCAGGACATAAAAACAAGTGTAGTATGTGCTTAAAAAAAAGTTCATTAAAAACACAAAATAATTCACTCACATTTAAGAAAATAACAGGCATCTCAACACCACGAAAGCTGCAGCTAGCAAAATGTCAGCAACAAGTTCCTTCGGATCGGCGGCCGCTGTACGTGGTGATATCAGGTTAGGCACTGTCCTTCGTGTTTCGTCAATGGTTTGAAGTCATTTTCACACATACAAATTTTAGTAGAATCCTCTAGGTGCTTGCTATTTTGTTATATCCACTGTATGGACCCCAGGGCCTCAAACCATGAGTACGCTGTATTGCAATAACCAGCTTCTTGGTTGAATGTGCCTTGGTTAGTAAGGACAATCATAGTTAAGAGCCAATCCCAGCATTTGCAGGAAAGATGTGTCACAAGCAGGAAGCTTGCCCGCTTAATTTTCAGTACAGAGTACCCTGGGTTTTAGAGTTCTATACCAGCTAACTGGTGTAACAAGGCACCTAATTAAGACCCCTCCCACCTGCTCACATTACATTTATAAACTTATATTGCAGCTTACCAGCAAGATGTAGTGGACACATTACATTGGGGGAAGCTATGGTTGTCAAACATGCTTAACTTAATTCATACCAACTGCCCTGGATTTGCTGGGATAGTCCCATTGTGGAGATGTCCCACCAGGGCTGCATCCTAAGATTTGCAAATGCACGCCCCACAAAAATTCTTCAAATATATGTAAAGTGAAAGGTCAAATCTAAGTATGTAGGCCCTTTACTAGATAACATAGTTGGTTACTGGGAACAAGGGCAGCTTTTTAAATACCTTCCTTAGTTCTAGGTAAAAAAGAAAAATGGGGAAGCTGAAGACCTGAATGGGGATAGTACTAACAGGGCCCAAAATGGTCCAAAGTGCTCAAAATTTACATAATTCAGAAATTTTTATAGACATAAAAAGGTGAATAAAGCACCTGGGCCAGATGGCATACACCCAAGGGTGCTCATAGAGTTGAGCTCTGGTATTAAGCAATGTTTTAATGTTTAGAGACTTTTTAATGATTGGCATAGTACCCCTGCATTGGCTATGACGATATATTACAGGAACTGAATTTATTCTCTCTTGAAAAGAGGTGAACATGTATAAATACTAAGTATTCCATAAATATAAACTTGGTGTACAGTTATTTACTTTCAGATCATTACAGAGGACAAGGTGGCACTCATGAGGAATAAGCAAGTAATTGTTTTCCCCCAGCTGGAGCAAATTTGATCATGCTTTATTGGAGTTTGTTTTTTTTTTTTTTTTGCATTCCTCTGAATCAACTGAGTATAGGATTGTGTATATTGAGGTTTTCCATTTGTGTGTTTTTTGTTTTTTTTAAATTGGATGAAGCAGATGGACTAGTGTCTTTCTTTCAACCCATGTATGAGATATGGCACAATTCTATGCAAACCATGTGGCTCATTCATGTGCTTCTGTGGGATCGTTCATGTGCTACCTTAGAGGGCAAAACCGGGTCCTGGTTCGGTCACAGGAGAGCAGAGAAAATGTAGAAAGTAGGATTCTGCTCAACCACACTGTGTACCTACACTATCAGTCCAGTCTCATCTTTTCTCTATGTATTAATCACCCTCCAGTCTGCCATGCCTCCACTTAAATTATACTTATTTTGCTATATGCTTTCCAGGCAATAGATATTTCAATGAACTTGTTTTAAGAAAGCTGTACCTTAACTGAAAAGAATGGAAGTATACAAATGCCAAAATATGACTTAATTATAAAAAACACATATTGGTTTTTGTGCATAATGTTAGCAAAAGAAAGTGAAATCCATTTTTCACACATGCAAAGGAATTAGCCATTTGCTGCGTTTCCATTTTCCAATATCGCATTAATAAATGGCATCAGTTTTGAGGTTAAATCCCTGGTCTAAATATCTGAAAACACTAGCATTTGTGTCTAGACCAGGATTGTAAAAAAGTAAAGGGAACCATTTGCTTGGTTTGGATAATCTGTCTAAATTCTGTGTGTTACTTCTCCTTGCCCCCTTCCTTGTGTGTTGGAAATACTTTACCACCCCTGACCCCTGCACTGGATGGCCTGGATGGAGTTAGGCTGAGGCAGGACTGCTGTTAGAAATCATTGGGCCCTGACCAGCCTAGCTGACCTGAACAGTAAACCAAGCCCAACAGGCGGTTCTAGCTGCAGGAACAAACAATTCATTCATGCAACCAGATTTCATGAGAATAAGCCCTTATTTGGGTTATATTTTTTACAATTTTTTTTTTTAAAGGCCTGTGGAGGTTGGCGAAATATCAGGGGTCTAAACCAGTGTTTCTCAACTTTTTTTAAGTCAAGGCACCCTTTACAATTCTGCATAATCTTGAGGCACCCCATTCTAAAATGTAAATAAAAAACGTTTTATATAACGCAACATCCACACATTTAGGGCACCCAACATGAGAGGGAATTTATTCTTCCAAAGCAAACACACCTTTGCACACAGGTACTGACTCGTATTCCAGTGTCTCTCTTCTCCCTCGGTTTCTCTTCTTCATTCAACTAATGTAACCCCAGTGCTAACGGAGAGGGGAAAACAAGGAGGCTGTGCAGGTGCCCAACGTCCTCCTTATTGGTTGTTAGGATGCCAGTGGATAGAAGGTTGTAATAGTGCACAATGAAAACCTGTAACTTTGTGTAGCTAAAAGGCAGGCTTCATCCACCTGTAAGCTTGCATACAATTGTTGGACAATTTTTAGACAAACATTTTCCAAGGCCCCCCTGTAGGAACCTGAAGGCAGCCCAGGGTGCCTGGGCATCCTGGTTAAAAATGGCTGGTCTAAACAAACCCCTAATGTCTCACTTTTGAGAGAGAAAGTTTGAGGGGACAGATTTTTTCATCCTTTCTCTGCAGCCTCAGCTGCGGAGTAAATGAAAATGAAGCGATCTGTATAGAGGCTCCCTGTTCATTCACAAACTTAAATATTGTAAATACAGGAAGGGCCACAGGGGGATTGGTTCCAGTAATTGCACCTAAGGCCCTCAATGCATCTCTATAGTGCACCGGATGTCCGCGGAGACATGTCCGCTGACATACGACCGATCCTGTCCATCAAATCTGGAGGGATGGAAACCCTATTTTCCATCAGTCTGGTGGATCGGATCGGATGAGAACGGACAGGCGGTCTGTTCTCATCCAATTCACCCATAGAGAACAGCGGGGACCTGACAGCTCTGTCTCCACACACACATAGAATGGAGCTGTCATTCGCCTACTCAGCGGAGGATCGGCAGATCGATCCCCCGCTGAGAAAAACTGAGTCCGCTGACGGAGTGGACAGTGTGAAAGGGGCCTTAATCTGCTGCCAAGACTTTTTTCTCCTTGTTCTGCGAATTACATAGTCGTAGACTCCCAGCCTGACCTGCAACCTCAGGGGAATACACCGAATGGGGGGACAAAGATGCTGGAGTAGAGACCCTAAAGTCAGCTTCAGTTCACACTTGCTGAAAGGTTGTTTAAAGCTACAGCCAGCACTCATTAATAACGGTTTATTTTCCCAGACTAGAACTGAAGGGTGTGTAAAAGATTTAAAGAAAGTGTATTAATGCTTATTAAATCCTTTTGCAATGTTATCAAAGTTGATGCTTCGCAAATTAACATTTATAACTCAAAATTAAGTGGCCAAATATTAAAACCTAAGCAAAAATAATGTATATTGACTGTGTCATCACACAATCCAATATACAGTATGAACTACCTCATTTATTTCACAATGAGGATGCAGTAACTTATGGGAAGAAAAACTAGAGGAGTCTGCTTTCTGTTCTACAAATATCTGTAAATATGTTTTTATTTTCGCACTTTGGCAGAGTCACTCTTCATTGCAGCCAGAATGAGTTATTCCACAATTTGCTGCAATTAAAAATTAGTAATTAAAAAAATGTTTTAAATGATTAATATTATGGCAACAAAATGCTAATGCAAGTTTCCTAACTGCCCACTATATTCAGCTGCTGGTGTGCTCGTGAAACCATTCCAAGGAGGCAGATGCTGCCGCCGTATGGTCTGTGCAGGGCCAGAAAATGGACTGCTTTTCCACAGCTCAACACATATTCGTATAGGCAGGTGCGACACAGACCCACAACAGCTAATTTTAAAGCACAGAAAAACAGCACGTAAAACAAAGTAATACGTTATGCATTGGTAGTTCTGGAAAATGGAGGATATTGAGGTTTTTCCAAAAAAAAATTACCAACGTTTTAAAAGCAAATTGTATTATTCCTAAAACTGTGGCTTTCATACTGAAATGGAAGTTCTCGGTAGCCCCCACGTTAGGCTACTGGAAGCATCTAGTTAATTCAGCCCTTCCACTCTATATATCTACATATACTTCTAGGGGCTGTCCTAAAATTCTTTAAGGTTTGGGATATTTTACGTCATTTCACTTCTACAAATGCCTCCTCAGGGATGCCCTCCTGGAATCCAACCCAACTGCTGTCTCCTGCAAAGGTGGTCTGTGTGATCTTCCAGTAAGATACATGGGTAATAGGGTAAGGGATGCGAGTTGCGTATGCAAGTAAGGCATTATTTTGAATTTTAAATTGTATATTATTGATCTTAGTGAGCCAGGGTATGCCCAATTGGCCCAGTCTTCCTATTATAGGATGAAAGTGCTCTGTCCCGTTCTCATAACTGTTGCATTGTCACATGGGCTTCCAATAGAGATTGCAAGTGGTAGTCATTTCATGACTCATTACATACAAATGGTCCTCTGCTGTCGAATTAGAAAACCTGCCCTGAGAAATGCCACAGCGCCATCACTGGAGTGTCTTTGTTTATTCTATGGGTGCTCAAACTGTGTCCCTCCAGCTGTTGCAGAACTTCTGAGACCCATAAGACATTTCAAGGCTGACAGATGCAAGCATGACTCCCAAAGGCAGAAGCATGTAGTTTCACAACAGCTGGAGGGCTACAGGTTGAGCACCCTGATATTCAATAAGCGGTTGCAAAAAGATGGGAAGGCAATCTGCTGCATTGAAATGCAACAAATGATAGGATAAAAAAGGTGAAAACAAACAATTTGTTCTAAAAAAATTAAATAAAAAAAAAAAAAAACATGGTTTATGATACCTTCCGCCTCTATCACACAAACACATTGTGTGTAATGGTGTGTATCCCATTACCCGCCGGTAGCTGCTTCTGCTAAAAATCATCCCTGCATTGTCTCCATCAGAGGGACAGATATTGTCCTAAACATCTGTCTTCCAGTGCTGTGAAGGGTAACAGCAGCCACTGCCACTGAGAAAAGCTGCATCACTCACCTCCCTCCTTTTCTGCCTTTCAGAGAGCTCGTAATACATTCCCACATTGCAATGCGTTCTGTGAATTGGTGCTGGAGGTACTCCCCCTCCAATCACAAAACCGTAGTAATGAGGGAGCAGTGGTGCAGCTTCTCCATAGCAGCGGCTGCTAACTCTTACAGGACAATTTTTAACAGAAGCAGCAGCTTCATAATGGGATACACACTATTACACATAACTAATGTTATGCTGAGCCCCCCCGCCCCAAAAAAAAAAAAAAAAAAAACTCCAGCTACAGAAAAAACTGGGCAAAACATTAACAGGTATGCTTTTTTTTACCATAAGAAACCCAAATTTGCTTTTTGGATGCATTGTGGGAAAAAAATTTGGCATAAAACACAGGACATTTAGATCCTTGGTCAAGTTTTTATATTCCTCCCTCTATGTCCTATATCCAAGGACAATGCTGTCAGCTAGTCCTTCTGTTTCTCCACAATCAGCTTCCAGGTCTTAGGCCCCTTTCACACATGCGGTCCATTTGACCATTTTTCATCCATCAGTTGACGGATGAAAAAAACGGACATCATTGAATTCCTATGAAAATACGGATGTAAATGCATGATCATTTCTATTCCTTTTCATCCACTTCCGTCAACATCCACTTCATCCACTTCCGTCAACATCCACTTCATCCACTTCCGTCAACATCCACTTCATCCACTTCCGTCAACATCCACTTCATCCACATTCATTTCATCCACTTCCGTCAACATCCATTTCATCCACTTCCGTCAACATCCATTTCATCCACTTCCTTCAACATCCATTTCATCCACTTCCGTCATCCATTTTTTTGAATGGATGAAAGCCCTATTTTTTATATGTAAAAAAAACAGGTCAGATGAAAAAAAAAAAAAGAGGTTGACTGAAAATAACTGATGACAAAAAACGTGACTGGACTGATAAAATGAACGGTCCGGTGTGTGATAGGGGCCTAATTGAACAAGCTAAAGTTAGAAGCCATTTGGCTACCATGCACAGCTGTACCAGATTTTGCGCACTCTCGTTTTAGTAAATCAACCCCACAGTCTTTATATTTCCTAGGAAAGTTCCCTTGCAAAGCCAGCTGGCCTGATTTACTGAAGATAAATTAACAAGGGCAGGTATATATTGCTATGGCACAGTTACATTGGGTCATCACGTGTGGATGTAGCACGTGCACAGCAAATGCGTTCCCTGAACCTATAAAGACAATGATACACTGATGTTCAATGTGTACAGTATGGTTCCCCGAGTACAGCATGCATTGAACATTCAAATGCTGCTTTTGTAAAGCGCTTATAAAACACTTTTTTTTGCAGATCTTACATTGCCAGGGGTGCTCGAGTAGTTGCAACAACAGTTTTTCTTCATTTTTTTTTTCTTAAACCCTATGAATAAAATATGACTACTGTAAGCCCCCCGGCAGTGATATAGTTCATTCTAAGCCCCATCACTGTCACTTTTGCTGCTTAGCTTAGTTTGCATATAAATGTGGGGAAAAATATAAAAAAAAAAAAAAAAGCCGTTGAAATTAAAAAAGGAATTCATATAGTGAATACCAATCATACCATGTATTATCTACATACAGTTTCCTTAAAAAGAAATATGAAAGATTGACAATGGGGGGAAAAAAAAGCACTTTATCATATACAAACTAGTACACTATTGTGCAAAGAATGCTTTATAATTATTGTGGTACAAAAGGCCTGATTACTTTTTTCGACATTTCTTAAACCTACAATCAGATTTGAAGATCTATATTCATTCTCGGCTTGCTGTGAACTCCAATGAACTGCTGAGTAGCAGATATGCACTTGTGACAGATCTATATAACCCAAGACATGGCATGCACAAGTGAATATTGCGACTGTATTAATCAGCTATTTGTAGAATAGGCCATGTCAGGTGACCTAATCAAGGCAAAACAATCCCCAGCTGCAAATTTCCATAATATGCAAGTTGAACAATGAGGAATTTTCTTGTTCCCTCAAGAGATAAACAGCACGAAATGGTTTCTGTCGCTTGTATTCTCCATTGCATACTTAATGTTGAGTGCATTCGAGAAACTGCCGGTTTGAAATTAGAATTGCATTTTAGCCGACCCAATGAATTGGAAAATACTGAAACCACATAATTGGTGAATTTTGAGAGAGATGGATAGGGGAGCAAATGGTTACAAATGCAATTACTAGTAAAGTCCTAGTCTGAGACTAATTTATATCCCAGGGGAACTCTTTGTAAATTACACTGGTTATAAAACACCTCAAGGATTTTTTGGATACCGTAACGTTTTAACACATATTATCAATGTGCCTATGGCATTGAGGAAAAAAAAAAAAGTGAGGTTTCATTATTCAGATCCTGGGCTTTAAAGAAATAAAAACAGCTAAAATATTTGGCAGAATGAAAGATTGTAATTAGGCGCAACTAAAAACACTGTGGATCACACAAGGGACACCCAAGAGAAAGAGCCAATAATTGCTTCGTTCTCATTCTGTAAATGCTGGTTGAATGGCTGTCATGCTGACCCTCTAGTTTTAATTCACTGAGTAACGAGCCTAAAACAGGTAAGCAGATAAGGACTACTTTGAGCTGGCCATACATCGAGTAAATTTTTGCCAGTTCCTGATTACACCATACCAACTGAGGTGAAAAAGCTAAGGAGCCAGGGGGAATTTGTCAAACAGCAGATGTATCCAATCAGATGAAGCTACTGTTGAGGTATTCTGACAGCCGTGGGTATCAACTGTCAGAATACAATAACCGGCAGGGGAGATTCCCCCCCCCCCACACAGTTTAGCAATGGGAGAATCAACAGATTCCTTACTCTGAACTTCTCGTTGTGGATACTAGCTCAGTGGCACAAAGTACTGAGCAAGGGACAAGGCTGAAGAGTATGATTGGATGCCCATGATCTTTGGGCCCTCTGGTGGCAAAAACAAAAGCATGATCCTGTGATGGACGTCCCTGCATGGTCTCTGGAATACTTCCAAAAATTCCTGCTTGAACACAGTTTGCCGAGCCATTCAAAATTGCAAGTTAAAAGTTCCATCATGCAAAGAAGCCGCCATATCAGAACACGAGTCAGAAACGTTTCTTTCTTCTCTGGGCCAAAGCCCCTTTAAAATAGTCTATTGAAAAGCGAAAAAGTGTTCTGTGGTCAGAGGAATCTAAATTTGACATTTATGGCAAGCATGGGCGCTAGATTCTCCAGACAAATAAGAGGGACCTTCCGCCTATCAGCGCACAGTTCAAAAGCCTGCAACTCCAATGGTATGGGGGTGCGTTAGTGTGTATGGAATGAGCAGCTTGCACACCTGAAAAGGCACAATCAATGCTGAAAGCTATATCCATGTTTTTAGAGTAGTAGAATATGCTCCCATCCATACTACTTTTTTAGGGAAGGCCCTTGCATATTTCAGCAAGACCATGCTAAACTGCATACTGCATCTATGACAGCATCATGGGTTCATGGAAGAGTCCAGGTGCTTAACTGACCTGCCTGCAGTCCAGGTCTTTCACCAATTGGAAATAATTGTCATTGTGGTGCCACTCCCTGCAGTATTGTCCTGCGAGTAAACCTACATTGCTAGTCTGTGTCTGCAGAGGACACTGATGGCCAGAGACTTTTTAGCCTTTTTTGTCGTTCCAAACAGGAATTGGGCTTTAATCACTTCAGCTCTGGAAGGTTTTACCCCCTTAAAGACCAGGCCATTTTTTTGCAAAATGGCACTGCGTTGTTTTAACTGACAATTGCGCTGTCGTGCGATGATGTACCCAAATAAAATTGATGTTATTTTTTCCCCACAAATAGAGCTTTCTTTTGGTAGTATTTTAGCCCCTCTGCGGTTTTTAGTTTTTGCGCTATAAACAAAAAAAGGGGACAATTTTGAAAAAAAAAAAAAAAAAACATTTTTTACTTTCTGCTTTAAAACATTCTCAATAACATTTAAAAAAAAAAAAAAATGGATTTTTGTAAAATCTTACCGTAAAATCCTTTTCTCTTAAGCTCATTGACAGACGTAGTCCTCCTTGATTAATATCAACTCGGGTTATACTGCCCTCTACTGGAGTAGGACTAGACAGGAAAGAAAACGTTCTGGCCACACCCTAGGGGCAGTCCCAGAGGGTATATCCTCTCACTTCCTGCTACAGCAAATCTGTTATGTCACAAAGCAGTGTTTAGAGAATTTAACCCAACCCAACTCAAAAACAGAGGGGCGGGTACTATGTCTGTCAATGAGCTTAAGAGAAAAGGATTTTACGGTAAGATTTTACAAAAATCCATTTTTCTCTGTCGCTCATTGACAGACGTAGTCCTCCTTGATTAATATCAACTCGGGATGTCCCAAAGCAGTGCCACAAATGAGGGGTGGGAAAATGGAAATCAAAATCCAATCTAGAAGGCCCAACCGGTGCCAACTAGAAGTTTTAAAGGCTCATCAATCACACGATGAGACTCAACTGAAATTCCAACGGAAAAAAACCCTCGAGGTAGACCACAGGTCTCCTCAAACTGCGGCCTGCAAAACCTTGCGGCCAAATGAGGCATCACATCAACTTTATAAAATTTTGTAAAGGTATGAACCGACGACCAGGTAGCCGCCTTGCACACCTGGACCACTGACGCCTGATGGCGGTAGGCCCAGGAAGTACTGAGCGCTCGAGTGGAGTGCACCTTAACAGGCAACGGAAGAATCCGACCCTTAATAGAATAAGCCTGTACCACCGTCTGTCTAATCCATTTGGAGATAGTCGCGGCAGATGCAGGCAACCCCTTTCTGGGGCCATCCGTGATCACAAAAAGTGAATCCGTCTTACGGAACGATTCCGTAGTCTTCAGGTATACCCTGATTGCCCGAACCACATCCAAGGAATGCAACGCATATTCCTGAGGATGATTGGGCTTAGGACACAAGGAAGGTAGCACAATATCTTCATTCAGATGAAAATCTGAAACCACCTTAGGAAGAAAGGATGGCTTCGGATGAAGAACTACCTTATCCCTATGAACCACTAGATATGGGGAATGGCATGATAATGCAGCCAGTTCTGACACCCTGCGTGCAGAAGTGATAGCCACCAAGAAGGCCACCTTCTGGGATAATGTAAGCAAGGGAATCTCCCTGATACCAAGGAATGAGTAGCCCAAGGCTTCTGAAAGAAGATTGCTAATGCTGAAACCTGACCCTTGATAGTGCTCAAGGATAGTTTCTGCTCAACCCCCTTTTGCAGAAAAGCCAAGATTCGGGTCACCGAATAGGTACGTGGGGGAAATTCCAAAGATTCACACCACGCGATATAAGTCTTCCATTTGCGATAATAGACTTTGCTGGAAGTCGCTTTCCTTGCTTTAATTAGAGTAGGAATAACTGAAGCTGACAACCCTCTGTCCTTCAGTACCTGGGTCTCAATAGCCAGGCCATTAAAACCAGCGACTGTAAAGCACGATGGAAGATCGGTCCTTGAGACCGCAGATCCTCCCTGAGAGGAAGTCTCCAAGGAGCGTCCGCGACTAGCCTGTCCAAGTCGGCGTACCCGGCTTGACGAGGCCAGCTCGGAATTTCCAGGATAACTGGAGTTCCCTCCACCTCTATCCTGCGGAGAAATCTCAACAGCAATTTGAGAGGGGGGAAGACATATAGTAGCTGATACTGCCTTTACAGGCCGTTCAGCGCGTCTGCTGCGTCCGCTAGAGGATCGCGGGTGCGAGCCCTGTTGAGCCAACCTACCAACAGATCCATATCCGGGGTGCCCCAATGAAGGGACAGCTGGTGAAATACCTCTGGATGAAGAGACTATTCCTCTTGATCCAGAATCTGACGGCTGAAATAATCTGCCTGTCCACCCCCGTGATAAATATCGCGGAGAGAACTGGAACAACTGTTCCCCCAATAAGAATGTTGGCCACTTCTATGGCCGCCAGGGCACTCTTGGTGCCCCTTGGTTATCGACCTAAGTCATGACCGTGGCATAGTCCGATTGGATCCGAACCGGGCTGCCCTGGAGCTGCTCGGTCCAGTAAATCAGACAAAGTCTGATCGCTCTCAGTTCCAACACATTTATCGGTAACCTGGAATTTATCAGAAGAAATTACTTCCCCTGGCTGAGCATCGGAGACCGAAGCCACCAGACCAGAGCCTCCCTGGTCCGCTTACTCAATCGGATCCGATTGTCCAGGGAATCGGGATTCCGATTCCATACGAGAAGAATCTCCTCTTTGGAGAATTCGGGTATGAGACTGGGCAAACGGTACTGCCTCTAAGGAGGCGACCATCAATCCCAGCCAGTTGACGGACAGCAACATCCGAATCATTGACTGAATCTTCTGGAGTTTCTCCGCATGGAGAAACACTCTTGCCAAGGATGTATCCAAAATTAGGCCCAGATAGTTCAGTCTCCTGGTGGGAACCAGGGATGATCTTTGGGAAAAGCAACGAAAACGCTGATGTCCTGCGAAGATGGGGATATAAGGATAGGCATCCTAAATGTCTATGGATGCCAGGAAATCCCCCTGATGCAGGGAGGCCACCACTGTATGGATGGACTCCATCTCTTCCAAGACCAGAATTGGACGCACCTAGCCCTTTTTCCTGGGCATTGTGAACAAGTTTGACTAGAACTCCTCCAAGGAATGGGAACTACCACTGCTTGTTGTATCAAGCTGTCCCCCGCAAAGCTTTTAAGCGACCCGGGGATGTCGACTATTGGAAGGGAAGAATCGCACCGGTGGAAGTGATCGAAACTCGATCTTGTATCCCGACCATATGACCTTGCGAACCCCTTTATCCGGGATTCTGGAAAGCCCTGGATCCGGAAACCGGTGAAGACGTCCCCCCACCCTAGAGATGGATGGGGCCCATTCTGTCAATCCAATGGGATAACAGTGGCTTTATTTAGTCTGGAAATCGGTGAGTCCACTATTGGTGGTACCGTCCATCTTTGTAATGAGGGATTCCTCAAAATGATAGCGCCTAGCCATGCGTTTGGAAATAGCAGGGCTCATTTACGGACGACCCTATTTGGGCAAGGGAAACCCTTCACCATTTTGGTAGGCTTGCTAGTACCAAAAAAGGAATACGAGTCTCAGCTACCTCTGCCGGTGTAACCTCAAGATTTAAGGTTTCCCGGACAGACACAACTAGTGCTTCCACCAACGCTTCTTGTGCTATGGCGGAGGCAGAAGCGTCCTCCTTACTGTCTGAGGAGACCGTACCTGAGACAACAACCCCAGAAAAGGGACTGCAATGACCAGCTCAGAATCCGTATCTGAGGTATCAGATGACATAGGGGTAGGCGGGGGTCGCTCTTCTTGACCCCCGTCCCTGACAGGCTACCTCCACCCGGGATACCAAAGACTCCAAAACTGCTGATAATGCATCATCACAAGTGGGGTACTGGAGGGTCCTGCGGCCACCCTGAGGGGATCAGGTGGGGATACATGTGTGGCAGGGTTCATGTAACAAGACACTTGCCAGCAAACACAAAAAAATTTATTGCAAGAAAAAAACATTTTTTTTTTTTTAAACTTAGTCCCCCAGCGCAGTAGCGCCCCTCAGTCTACCTGCTTGGACCCCTCAGAAAGAGAGAGAGACCCCAAGGCTCACCTGATGCACAGAAGTTTATCAACCTGCTTCCAGTACTGTCTGTAACAGACAGGAAGTCTTTGGCTTGCTTTCCCTGGGCCAAGGAGGCGGCTCCGCCCCTTTACACACCTTCCGGCGCCTCCCAATTACTCCACGAGGTGTTTGGTCACCTCAAACATGGCCGTCCCCACGCTGGAGACACGAGGCTATGCCAATATGGCGGCCTCGTGCGATCTGCAGGAAAATGACGGCGGACTGTGTAGGATAGCGGCGGCCTGCAAGTTAGCAGCGGCCTGCGGGATGTGTGCATTCGGCCTGTGCGGCCTGCGGAAGTGCCTCGGCCTGCGGGAGGCTGTGCGGCCTGTGGAAGTGACCGGCTTTCTGGAGGGATGGCGATCTGTGGCTGCAGTAACTCAGGCATAGGCATCGGCCTGTGTACACACTAGACAGGTAGGATACCTCTATACCTCAATAGTAATGCCTTTTAGTAGTCTGCCACTGACTTCAGTCACCCTTACAGTCATATAGTGACTTTAGATAGTCAGCTCCCAAACCAAGCCTCCTGGTTTCTATTCACAAAAATCACACTCAAATTGGGGAATCTGTGACCTGTTATAGGATAGAGGGGAGACCCAGAAACTGAGTGTCCGACCATCCCAGAGAGGGGCCCGCGTCCACCAACAAACCCCAAACCCGACAGGGGGAGAGGGGGAACATTCTACTCACCATACCGGAACCAGGCGGGCGCCAACTCCTGACAGAACCCCTCTCCACCGGGGTGGGGGGGCTGTCGACCAATACGGACGCCGTGACTCTGTTGGTCATTGGCGTCCAGGCGAGACGTTTAACTCGCAGGGTCAGTCCCCGTCCAGTCGGACTATGTCGCGCCGACCCAGCGCGGAGCTAGGGCCTGCACGCGCTCATAGGCTGAACTGGGGTGACCACTGGATCTCAACATCCAGCCCGTCGCCCAGTTTCAGCGTACTTGCTTGAAGATCTCACAGGAACGCTGGAGAAAAAAAGCTGTCTAAAAAAAAGTATTTCTAAAAAAATCCTGCCAGGACCGAAGATCCTAGCAAGGAATCTAGGTCCTTACTCCTAACTAGACAGAAAAAAACTGATTTGCTGTAGCAGGAAGTGAGAGGATATACCCTCTGGGACTGCCCCTAGGGTGTGGCCAGAACGTTTTCTTTCCTGTCTAGTCCTACTCCTGTAGAGGGCAGTATAACCCAAGTTGATATTAATCAAGGAGGACTACGTCTGTCAATGAGCGACAGAGAAAATCAAATTTTATTAATTTAGGCCAATTTGTATTCTGCTACGTATTTTTGGTAAAAAAAAATCCCAAAAAGCGTATAATTGGTTCGCGCAAAAGTTATAGCGTTTACAAACTATGGGATAGATTTTTGGACTTTTATTTTATTTTATATTAGTAATGGCGGCGATGAGCGATTTTTATCAGGACTGCGACATTGTGGCGGACAAATCTGACACTGATACTTTTTGGGGACCAGTGACATTAATACTGATCAGTGCTAAATATTATGCACTGTTCCTGTATAAAATGACACGCAGTGAAGGAGTTAACACTAGTGGTGGTCAAGGTGTTAAAATGTGTTCCCTATATGTGCTTTTTAACTGTGTGGGGTATGGATTGAACAGAGGCACAGAGATCAGTGATTCAGCTTAGCTGAATCACACAATCTTTTCCCTGCCTCTCTGACAGGAGAGCCGTCTTGCATTGTTTACATTCCAGACAGCTCTCCTGTCAGTCTAGCTTAAGTTAGCAGGAGGCCAGCGCAATAGTGCCCGCTCCTCCCACCGTCTGCCTCCCGCTCTGTCTAATCATAGCGGGAGCGCGGCTCCGGCGGGGTGCACGCGCCGCCTAGACCGCATGCACGTAAAAACTTAGATCTACGTGATTATGCGCAGCCGAGCCGCAGTAAATCTGCATGGGGCGGTCGTCAAGTGGTTAAAGGCTAAGTTGAAATGGTAAAGTGTAACTAAAGGCATTTTTTTCCATTTTGGATAGAATAAAGGGACGGTTATAATCCCCGTTCAGTTTTTTTTTTGTCATTTGTCCCATTGGGGAGATTTCCCTTTATTTCCTGTCCCATAAACTAAACAGGAAGTGAGAGGAAATCCCTCCAAAGTGAGTGAATCTCTGGTTGTCACCAGGGTCACCACAACTAGTGACACCATGAAGTTTGCCCCTCTATTCCTGTTCTCGGGACCAACACCAAATTTATTATTATATTGTATGTGACTGCTGATAATCTTGTTATTAGAATATCACTATTATATTGTACGTGACTGCCGATAGAGGAATCAAGTTATTGGAATATCACTATTATATTGTGACTGCTGATCGCAAAATTCCAACAAAAACAAGATTCCCCAATCAGCAGACACGTGCAATAAAATAGTGATGTTACAACAGCAAACAAGATTCCCCCATTATATTGTATGCGTTCGCTGATAGCGGCTACCTTTTAAGTGTAATCCTTTTTGAAAATAGATGAATTCTATAAAATGCAAGCTGAAAAAATGTCCAGAAAACATTTCTTTATAAACAGACCCTTAAAAAGGTACACCACTAATACCTTAAAGAATATTCCAAGTATCAAATGCATTGCTCATTTTAGCAAAGTTCAAATGAAATCCCATCCACGGCTAACCCTACTTACATCCTTTTAAATAAAGATTTGACAATTTTTTCAAAAATCCACAATTGCTATTGTACATTTTGGTTCTTTACCAATCTCTAAAATAACAAAATTTAATCACTTAGGCCCCTTTTACATTAGCGGACTGATCAGGTCTGCCTGTAAGTTTTTTAGGCAGACCCGATTGGACCATCCATTACTCTCTATAGGAGCGGTGGGTGTCAACGGATATGTGTCCATTAACACACACTAACCTCTGATCCACTAACAGATCGGGATCCGATCCCTATACATCTAGCCAATTGGATGCAAACAGGCTGCTGTTTACATCCGACCGACCATAGAGGACAGCGGGGTGTGCCTGTGTCCGACACGGATAAGCCATCCACCTGCTCAGCAGAGATCAGCAGACAGATTCCCTGCTGAGCTGGCGGAGCGTCCCATATGAAAGAGACCTTTCAGGTCTGCATTTACTGGGTGAATACTGAAAAAAAAAATATTATATTATATATATATATATATATATATATATATATATATATATATATATATATATATATATATATATATACACACACACACACAATATATATTATATATATGATTTGTTTTACACCAAGTCTTTAGAGTGTTTAAAAATTAGAAACCACGACTTGGAAATGGGAGCAACGCTAAGTCACTGGGTCATCTAGTCCATGTCCCCCCCAATTTTATCTACTTGTTACTGCACCATAGCGATGTTTGTCAAGTGTAGCAGCTCACAGGAATGTAATGCAAACAAAGTGACTGAATTGCACTAGATTTTAATTGAGTGATATTTTGAGGCTAAAAGATTACTTTTGCTGCCCGAGGATGTGAGGGTAAAAGATTAGTTGTGTAGCTGAGGAAAAGCCAAAATTGTCTAAAGTTCCTTATAACTGAATTTAATGCCATTTGTAATTTTCAAGTATATGAAACAAACTGAGGTTTCTTAAAATACAAACACCAGACATGTGGAATTGTCAAGCTAGCACAAGTGGGATAAACATACAGAACATTAAAGTGCATCCCATTCCCAAAAACAAAATTAATTCATTGCAGTTTGTGATAGGAGGGCCTGGCAACACATCTTCAGTCATCACTGACTCTGGTAACTTCACACTGGACCTCATGCAACTTGGATTCTGTGCCTCTCCACTCTTCCTTCAGACTCTGGAAAATTGTGCATTTCATTTTGAAATCAAGATCCCACAGTCCATGATGATTTGGGGATTTGTCATCTGCAGGTGTTGGTCCACTGTGTTTTATCAAGTCCAAAGTCAATGCAGCCCTCTACTATGAAATCCTAGAGCACTTCATGCTTCCTTCTGCTGACCAGCTTTATAGAGATGCTGATTTTATTTTACAGCAGGACTTGGCACCTGTCCACGCTGCCAAAAGTACAATAACTGATTTAATGATCATTGTATCACTGTGCTTGATTGGTCAGCAAACTCAGCTGACCTAAACCAGGGATCCTAAAAGCAGGGATCCTCAAACTATGGCCCTCCAGCTGTTGCGGAACTACACATCCCATGAGGCATTGTAAAACTCTGACATTCACAGACATGACTAGGGATGATGGGAGTTGTAATTCCTGAACAACTGGAGGGCCATAGATTGAAGACCCCTGCCATAGAGAATCTGTGGGGTATTGTCAGGAGGAAGATCAGAGACAACAGATCCAACAATGCAAATGAGCTGAAGGCCTCTATCAAACCTGGGCGTTCATAACACCTCAGCAGTGGCACAGACCAATCGCCTCCATGCCACGCTGCATTGATGCAGTAATTCATGCAAAAGGAGCCCTGATCAAGTATTGAGTGCATACTATACTGTACATGGACATACTTTTCAGTAAACCAACATTTCTGTATTAAAAAATCCTTTTTTTATTGGTTTTAATCTAATATTCTAATTTGCTTAGATATTGAATTTTGGGTTTTCACTAGCTGTAAGCCTTAATCAAAATTAAAAGAAAAAGGTTTGAAATGTATCCCTCTGTGTGTAACGCATTTATATAAAAAAAAATACGGAGTAGCACTTTTTTAATTAACCACTTAAGCCCCGGAGGATTTGGCTGCTAAACGACCAGAGGGTATTTTGCGATTCGGCACTGCGTGACTTTAACGGACAATTGCGCGGTCGTGCGACGCTGTACCTAAACGAATTTGGCGTCCTTTTTTTCCCACAGAGCTTTCTTTTGGCGGTATTTGATCACCTGTGCGATTTTTTGATCACGCGCTATAAACAAAAAAAAGAGCGTAAATTTTGCAAAAATAGCAATATTTTTCCCTTTTTTTTATATGAAATTCCCCCCAAAAAAAATGTAAAAATCAAAATTTAATATTTTCGGCCAATTTGTTTTATGCTACCTATGTTTGGTAAAAAAAAAAAAAAATCGCAAAAAGCGTATTTTGATTGGTTTGCGCAAAAGTTATTGCGTTTACTAACAAAGGGAAAGATTTTTGTCATTTTTGTTGTTTTTTTTTTTAACGCGTAATGGCGGCGATCTGCGATTTATTTTGCGGTACTGCGACATTGCGGCGGAAAGATCGGACCCTTGACTGACATTTTTGACACTTTTGGGGTTACCAGTGACATTTCTACAGTAATCAGTGCTATATATATGCACTGTTACTGTAAAAATACACTGGTAGTGAAGGGGTTAACTTTATTTGAGAGGGAGGGGCTGTGTGTGTCCCTAGGGGCGTGATTCTAACTGTGATTGGCTGTGGCTTCAACTGTATGCAGAGTGATCAATGGATCTACATAGTAGATCCATGTGATCATCTCTCATACAGAGAGGAGAATGACAGGCAGCTTGTTTACACAAGCTGCCTGACTTTCTCCCTCTCCCCCGCCGATCGCAGAGTGGCCGGCGGCGATCGGGTCCGCCGGTCACACGCGCGGGGGGGGGTCCGTGACCACGCGGGAGCGCGCCTCCGGCGGCGCGCGCTCGCTCCCTAAACCCTCACAGGCGAGCGACGTAGACCTACGTCACTTTGCCTGTGAGGGGCTGACCGCCGCCTTAGATAGTCGTGCGGCGGTCGGCAAGTGGTTAAATTCCTGAAATAAAATTTTTGATATTGTAATTTTTTTATCAGATGCACCTGTATATGGAGGAAGCAATGGTTGTCACCCAGACTGGACTTTCAGCATGTGCTGCTTACTCATTTAGATTACATTAGGGCTCTTGAGATTAATGGTTTACACAAGAAAGATACGGCGGTCATCGCTTTCTATTACGCTTACGCTGAAAATGTTCCTAGCCTGAAAGGAGAAAGCCAACACACTTAAGTGGTTGTAAACCCTTTCATATAACCAGTGAAGTGAATAGCTTCCTACATAAGTTTTACTTATTTGCAGTCTTCTCTTGACTACAACATTTTAAAAGTGCCAAATTGTGATAAAAATCCTTCTGCATCTGTGAGAAGTACAGAGGGGGTGGAGAGCTGCAGTTACAGCTCCTATACACTGTCAGAGCTGATTGGAAGAAAGTGACAAACCCCTCTACATTGCCATTGAAGAAAGTGACAAACCCCTCTACATTGCCATTGTAAATGACATATTTTTGGAGGGCTTAATAAAGCGGAGTTCCGGTCACAAAATCGATATAATCGATTTTGTGGCCATCCGCTTGCTTTTCTTCACCTGAAAAGGAAATGGATAGTTAGGATTTTTTTTTTTTTACTTACCTTGTTATTGTAGAAAGAAATACTCACCTTTCTTCCACTTTCTCCCTCGGCGGCCGCGGCCCACGCCGTCCCTTCCGGTGTGCAATGATTCCTGGGAGCTGAATGTCATCGCTCCGAGGAATCAATTCGACAGCACCGGCCCCGCCCGTCACGTCCGGTGCGACGCCGCATTCCCTGCTAAATAGCTTCTGGGCATGCCCAGAAGCTGTGGAGGAATGCGGCGCTGCACCGGAAGTGACGAGAGGGGCCGGTGCAGGCGCATTCTGGGAGAAGAAGACACGGAAGAGGACGCAGAAGAAGATCGCGCTGGCTTCAGCTGCCCACAACAGAGATGGCAACGCTGGAGAAGAAATTTTAAAAGTGAGTATGAAGTCAGCAAAATGACGAAACATCCGGCAACACGTGCTACGGCGGAGGAACATCCCGGAACTAACTGCGCTGGCGTGGATCCGGCTCAGGGTGTGCAGCAGCTGTTTTCTCCTTGCCTTCTATTGATGATGTGCCTGCTTTGCTGCTACCAAATGTGAGTGCAATTGATTTACCTTTTTCCTAATAAAAGCGTGTTTAAGACATATTACACTATTGGAGGTGTTTTACTCTTACATATTATACGGTATATGAGGATTGTATGGAGAGGAGTGGATCACGATTTTGCAGATGAGTGGATCATTTATGACCTTTATGCTTCCTGCTGGCCCAGTGCAAACTCCTGTGTTTTTTGCTCATCTGTGAGAACATTTGAGCAACAGCATCTGGTGAGTTGCCACTTCTCCTGACCCTATCTTTGGCACTTAGTGGTGGTAAAGAGGTGAACCCGATAGACTTCACGACTCACGAGCTGACGGCTGTCTTATTGGACATTTTATGATATTTATTTAAAAGGACTTTGTGATGTCTAAAGTGGAATTTGAGTGACTTTTTTAGATGATTGCACTTTACCTATGTGTCGCATGAAGTCCCGTTGAGCCAATGTCATATTGACTCGAGCTACTATTCTTTATTTTATGCTTGTACAAATATTATCGTTATTTGGTTAAGTAGCAGCAGTTTTTATCACTATTATTACAGTTAACAATTGGTTCCTGTAGAAGCGCAGAGGTACTTCTAAGAGTCAGGTGATGACTCAGAACTCCCTTTTAAGTATTTCTTCTTGCAGGTAAGTGCGAACCGGGACAGATCAGAGGCTAGCCATTGTGGAATGTACTAGCCCTGACTGTCCCGGGGGTATGTTCATTGAAATTTTTTTTTTTTGTGGCCGAAACTCCGCTTTAAGTTCTATTTTAATCTAAAATATATATCTATATATGGGGATTCTGTCTTTTCAACTTGTTACTACTTTATCGCCATACTTGCCTAACCATTTTAGCTTTTCTGGTTGTTTTTGGATTCTGGCCTATGCAATGCAGTGCAAACAGGCCAACGTTAAAACATGCCCCGTGTTCTGGATCTAATTGACAGATGTGGTATTGAACACACCAACCGAACCTCAAACCATAGCAGAATTAGGAACACAGTATCCCATTCAGATCTGATAATTGTTCATTATTTGCAGCCTATAATTTTAAATTTTTGTCTAATGGAAATCAGACAGTACTAGACATTATGCTGAATTCCATTGGGTAAGGACAAAGATATTTAAGCAGATTACACAGATTTGCTGTCGTTGCATTTTTATATTCTGATTTCCCTAATGTACTTGCATTTAATTCAGCTGTCTCAGTCAGTCCCTTCATTATACTAATTATCATGTGTACACGATACACTTCAAAGGCAGTGTGGAGTTAACGTTGTGGCAATGCCACTGAGAAGAGCACTGAGCAAAGAGCAAGAGTTAGAGTAAAATGAAGATAGTCTTCACTAGGTCATGTTATTCTGACATATTAGATTTGCCTTGGTAAATTGAACTATCATGACATAGGCTTCCTAATGGATGAATGTGGAAGCTTGGGGTTGCAATGTAAGAAAGCAATGTTACTACAACTAATTTGCAGATTACGATTTCCGATTGATGCATTCTAGGTTTTTTTCCCCTTACACTTGCTTTTCTGTATATACTGTATACCTGGACAGTTGGCTTTTAGTATTTGTTTTTTTTTTTTTTTTGAGGGAAGCCTTTTCATTTTAAGCACGACCAGAAAGGATTCAGTAAAGATTTGTTTTTAACTTTGATTCAGGAAAAGCCTTGTCTGCTGCTCTAATAAAAACATTTGCAATAGGATAGTTTCCATTCTTTAAAGTGGATGCAAACCCTCGCATATACCCAGTGAAGAGAACAGCCTTAGATGATATTTAGAGATAAAATAAATCTCCCTACATTCATTTTTTACATGCATATCTGCTGTCTTCATCTTTAAATATTCTTTAGAAAGTGCACATCATATTAAAGATTTTCTCTTCCTGTTCAGCACTGGGAGTGGATTCTTGCCATACAGCCAAGACAGTTGGAGGAAAGGCAATCTTTCATATTAAAAAAAAAAAAAAAGTTGGGTAAATATATTGTGTTTTGCCATATTAATTCATTAAAGTGTATTTTTACACTTAAATGAACGCTGTGCAACAACCACTATAATTATATATATATATATATATATATATATATATATATATATATACACATACACACACACACACACAAACACACACACAAACACACACAAACACACACACAAACACAACACTTGTTTTTGCCCCCATTTTTCATGAGCTGAACTCAAAGATCTAAAAAACCGTGATTCATCCATGAAGAGAACACCTCCCCAAAGTGCCAGACGCCATCGAATGTGAGCATTTGCCAACTCAAGTCGGTTATGACGATGAACTGCAGTCAGGTGGAGACCCTGATGAGGACGACAAGCTTGCATATGAGCTTCCCCGAGATGGTTTCTGACAGTTTGTGCAGAAATTCTTTGGTTATGCAAACCGATTGTTGCAGCAGATGATGGATGTGGAGGTCCTGGGCTGCTGTGGTTACACCTGGTCTGCAGTTGTGAGGCCGGTTGGATGTACTGCTAAATTCTCTGAAACGTCTTTGGAGATGGCTTATTGTAGAGAAATGAACATTCAATTCATGGGCAACAGCTCTGGTGGACATTCCTGCAGTCAGCATGCCAATTGCACGCTCCCTCAAAACTTGCCACATCTGTGTGATAAAACTGCACATTTTAGAGTGGCCTTTTATTGTGGCCAGCCTAAGGCACACCTGTGCAATAATCATGCTGTCTAATCAGCATCTTGATTTGCCACACCTGTGAGATAGATGGATTATCCCGGCAAAGGAGAAGTGCTCACTAACACAGATTTAGACAGATTTGTGAACACTATTTGAGAGAAATAGGCCGTTTGTGTACATAGAAAAAGTCTTAGATCTTTGAATTCAGCTCTATAGATTTTTTTTTAAATTTTAATCTATATATACATTCTCAAGCTAAACACGTTTTACATATGAGAGAAGTGACAGAACTGGCCCAGTAAGCATATGGTTAAAATAAAATAGAATACGAACATCATGTTCTTATCCCCTAAAACTATGTGCAGCACTTCAGTCAACTACATGCATCTAGAGTAGAGTATGGGGTTGGATTGTGATGCCAAGTGCCACCATGTATGTGCTCCCACTCCCAGGAGCACACACATTTAAGGGTGGCACCATTAGACCCCACAATGCTACTGAGCCAAACTGGAAGAGGAAACCCATGGCAGGGATCTTTAGACCAACTTCAGAAATAAAAATTCTGCAGCTGACTAGATAAGTGGTCATGTAAGCAGTTATAATTGCCAATATTAGGGCTTAACACCACTTCAAAGTCACAGTACAGATTAGCACAAATAAACCGATGAGATAAATACTGGATTTTTAGGTGCTTAGTGTTTTCCACAAAATACCAGTCCACAGCAACCATATGGCATAAAGATGGTTCTATAAGTAGAAGCGCTCAATTTAAAAGCGGACAATTTTCTTGCAGCTTGTCTCCATGGCAACCCATCTTTTTGACAGCGAGAGCTACCATAAATAACTGCAAGCTTCTTTTAGAAGTATCTTTTTCACAGTCTGTCAAGTCATTAACAGCTGCTATAAACACAAATAGTTTGTGGCATTAGGGACAGTAATGTAACAATACTATCCAACACAGTCAGCTGCTCATTGAATACAATTTTCATGTATATAATATATAATTCCAGATGACAAAATAATTAGGTATAAGCAATGTAAAGCACAACAGTAAATGCAGTAATGTCTACTATAGCCAATGATTATAGCAAATTGATACCCAACAGAACGGCAGTCTCTTATTTATTCATAAACATTTCAGTGTTCATAATGAAACAACAATGGCAAACAACAAACAACTCAAGACAACAATTAAAATGAATTAATGAACCTCCAATACGGTCCAGATCATATTCAATCATGCTAAAGTCAAATAATCAAATGAAAACACGCAAACTGTTCAAGCAGTCCTGTAATAATCAGATATGTAAACCACAGTGGCATGGTGATATTCAGTATTGGCACATGCGATGATCTTGACCACCGCCTTGAACTACAATTGATGTCAACCAAAAGCACGGTTCATGACTTCATCAACAGACAGGCGTAATATAATGTGCTATAAAAAAGAAAAAAAAAAAAAAAAAAAAAACACCTTTGTGATTAAAGTCATTGTTTGAAAAAAAAAAAAAAAAATAAAAATAAAAAAATTCCATGAATTAAATAAATAAAAAAAGTCTTCCTGGAAAGGAAAGGTTTCATTTTGCCTGTCCTGCCACCATCACCACAATCTTCACTTTCTTGAACAAATAAGCTTGCTGAATATAAGGCACCCCTTGTGAAGGAGTAATGGTGCATTGCTATACAATCAAAACTAAAAATCATAAAAAGTCCATATCATCAGGAATCCAGAGGAAGTAGTATATTGAAGTGCAGCTAAATCGCATGTGTGAAACCACCGCAGACACCCTTTCACACTGGCTCTTACCCTCCACTCCAGACCCTCAAAGATCAAATACGCAGTGGGCAGCAATCCAGTGGAATCTCCAATAATCGCCGTTTTCCTCTCCAACTAACTCAAAAGTCTCCACCAGGATTTTATGAATCTGTTGCAATTTAGAAGTCTCTGCAGTCAGGAGTCAGGAAAGTCTCGATCAGTCAGGAAGTAGAAAGGAGGAAAACTGATAAATAGAAGTCCAATGGGACCAGTGTCTCCCTGACCAGCACTGACCTACTAGATCAGTTCATCTCTCATAACAGCGAGACTGTTCTTTAATGAGAGATTAAGTGTAGCGAGTCTGGCAGGTCGGTGCTGGGCAGGGAGACACAGGTCCCATTGGACTTATATTTATCAGTTTTCTTCCTTGCTGATTGAGACTCAGCTGACTGCAGAGGCTTTCAAATTTCTACAGAGATTCATAAAGTCCTGGTGGAGACGTTTGAGTTAGTTGGGGAGGAAAACACTGATATTGGAGACTCCACTGGATTGCTGCCCACTGCGTATTTGACCTTTGTTAGGATGGTCTGGAGTGAAGGGTAAGGGTCTGGAGTGGAGGGTGGTCTGGAGTGAAGGGTAAGGGTCTGGAGTGGAGGGTAAGAGGCAGAGTGATCGGGTGTCGGTGGTGGTTTCTTCACGCATATGCTATTTAGCTGCACTTCATAACAGATGTCCAGAGGATGTAGAAAATTGGATTCCTGATCTGGACTTTTAGGATTTTTAGTTTTGATTGTATAGTGCTGCACCATTACTCTTTTTTATATACTGTGCCAGCAGCTTAATTAGCGATTGTGTACAGGTTGTATATACTTTTTACCAAGCGCAGCAGATACGTGTTTGTTTTACCTCTAGAAGGACACCTGAAATTGCCAGGACTCAGCTGTCAAAATGACAGCCTAGGCCATCCTGAGTTATATGAGTGCCCATAGTTTTATTGTATAAGCAAGCATGACACTTATTTTACAGAAGAACCGACAGAGCTTTCGTTGCATACTTCGTTTATATAGGAACAGCTGCAAAGCCTGTAGATTTGTCTATGTATAGACTAACAATTCCACGGGCTTGTTTATACAGGAGAACGCAAACCGAATGGGCAAGTCCTCAGCCACTAGATGACCCATCAATTCTGGAGTAGGGCAAATGCGTTGTAACTATCCAATAAACCTGTGTACCTCAAAAAAACTAGATCAGGAAAAAAAAAAAAACCACAGATAAAGCTGCTGCAACCCATAAAGCGTAACAACGCTAAATGATAAAAAAGAAGAAATCTAGGGGGCGCTAATGTTGATATTATGTGTGTGAAAAAAAATATATATATAAGCCCACTGCAATTCATCAATGTGCAATATCATAAATAGATGAACAAAAGTTCTAACGACAAGAGTGTCATAACAAGTGAATACAATAATTGCATATGTATGGAAAATATGCATATTTGAAACCACTGTGAGAAGGACTGAGATCCAACAGTGCAAACCACAGATTAGCAAAAACTATAAAGAATAGTCAATAGGTCCAAACATCTTAAAAACTTTTCAAATCGTGCACGACCACCCAGTGACGAGTCGATACACGAAACACTCACCAGAAAACGTGAACCCTTCGTGCTTAAAGTAGTCAGTATGCGCTTATGATCGGAATTCTAGGTAAATTCCAAGTCAGGCCTAGCATGTATTGATGTACAGTAGACCAAATGGAGGAATCTCATGTAATACACCTCATCCACAGACAAGGAACCCAGAGAGATGAAAAGTTTCTCATATTGTAGCAACGTTAAATGCACTTTTATTAAAGAATTATAAGAAAAAAAAAAAAAAAACACAACAACAACAAATAGATGGCCTCTTGCATTTGCGAGTGCCAAACCGGCACTAATACAGCCCACGTCTCTTGGAATTTGCAATGCTGCATCCAGAAGTTAGTGTGCGTTCCAAAAACCAGATGTTATGTACAGTATCTGACAAAAGTTAGTACACCCCTCACATTTTTCTAAATATTTTATTATATCTTTTCATGTGATAACACTGAAGAAATAAAACTTTGCTACCCTATAAAGTAGTGAGTGTACAGCTTGTATAACAGTGTAAATTTGCTGTCCCCTCAAAATAGCTCAACACAGCCATTAATGCCTAAACCGCTGGCAACAAACGTGAGTACACCCTCTAAGCGTACATGCCAGCACTGCCTTAACCCGTTTGAGCATGGAGTTCACCAGAGCTTCAAGGGTTGCCACTGGAGTCCTCTTCCACTCCTCCATGACGACTTCACAGGGCTGGTGGATGTTAGAGACCTTGCGCTCCTCCACCTCCCATTTGAGGATGCCCCACAGATGTTCAGTAAGGTTTAGGTCTGGAGACATGCTTGGCCAGTCCATCAACTTTACCCTCAGCTTCTCTAGCAAGGCAGTGGTCGTCTTGGAGGTGTGTTTGGGATCGCTATGTTGGAATACTGCCCTGAGGCCCAGTCTCCAAAGGGAGGGGATCATGCTCCGTTTCAGTATGTCACAGTACATGTTAGCATTCATGGTTCCCTCATACTGTATGCAGCCCCAGACCATGACCCTCCCACCACAATGCTTGACTATAGGCAAGACACTTTTCTTTGTACTCATCTGGTTGCTACCACACATGCTTGACACCATCTGAACCAGATACATTTATCTTGGTCTCATCAGACCACAGAACATGGTTCCAGTAATCCATGTCCTTAGTCTGCTTGACTTCAGCAAACTGTTTGCAGGCTTTCTTGTGCATCATCTTTACAAGAGGCTTCCTTCTGAGACGACAGCCATGCACACCAATTTGATGCAGTGTGAGGTGTATAGTCTGAGCACTGACAGGCTGACCCCCACACCTTCAACCTCTGAAGCAATGCTGACAGCACTCATACATCTATTTCCCAAACACAACCTCTGGAGATGACGCTGAGCATGTGCACTCAAATTCTATGGTTGACCATGGCGAGGTCTGTCCTGATAAACCGCTGTATGGTCTTGGGGGAGGGGTATGTCTGTATATTAAGAACAGTGTACAGGTGAATATGAGGGATGATATTAATAATGGAGCTAAGGACGAGGCAGAATCCCTATGGGTAGAGCTTCAAAGGGAAGGCACGGTGGGGAAGGTAATATTGGGCGTATGCTATAGGCCCCCCAACCAGAGGGAGGAGGGGGAGGCGGACCTCTTTTTACAGATAGGATTGGCAGCAAGGATGGGAAATGTCATTATAATGGGGGACTTTAATTATCCTGATATAGATTGGGCAGAAGGAACCGCACACTCAGCCAAGGCTAGGCAGTTCCTAAATGTTTTGCAGGACAATTTCATGGGTCAGATGGTGAATGCACCGACAAGAAACAATGCGGTACTTGACCTACTGATTACCAACAATACAGACCTGCTCACGGATATAGAAATACAGGGCAACTTAGGAAACAGTGACCATAGGTCAATAAGTTTCAGTATTAATTACAGTTATAGGAAGCAGAGGGGTAATATAAGGATGCTGAATTTCAAAAGAGCCAATTTCCCTAAACTGCGCTCGCTGCTAGAAAATATCAATTGGGATAGAACCCTTGGAACAAAGAACACGGAGGAAAAATGGGAGTGCTTCAAGAGCATACTTAACAAGGGGATTGACCAGTGCATTCCAAAGGGAAATAAATTTAAAAGAGCAAAACTAAACCCTGGGTGGCTAAACTCCAACATAAAAATGCATATTAGTGCTAAAGAAAAGGCCTTCAAAAAATACAAGACTGAGGGGTCATTGGCAGCATTTAAGCATTACAAAGAGTGCAATAAGAAATGTAAAAACGAAATCAGGGCGGCTAAAATAGAACACGAGAGACATATAGCGGAGGAGAGTAAAAAGAACCCCAAGAAGTTCTTTAAGTATATAAACAGTAAGAAAGCTAGGCCAGAACACATTGGCCCCATAAAAGATGACAAAGGAAATATGGCCACTGAGGACAGAGAAAAGGCGGAAGTGTTAAATAATTTCTTCTCTTCAGTCTTCACAAAAGAATCGGGGGGCTACACGAACCTAGCTTGTAAGGCCGAACTAAACAACACACCTCAGGAAATACCGCCATGGCTAACAGAAGATAGACTTAAAACTAAACTAGAGAAACTTAACATAAATAAATCACCGGGACCGGATGGCTTGCACCCGAAGGTTCTTAAAGAGCTCAGCCAGGTGATTGCCAGGCCATTATTCTTGATCTTTAAGGATAGTTTACAGATGGGTATGGTGCCAGCTGATTGGAAAAAAGCCAACGTGGTACCAATATTTAAAAAGGGGCCGAGGTATATCCCGGGTAACTATAGGCCGGTCAGCCTAACATCTGTAGTCTGTAAGATCTTGGAGGGGATGTGAAGGGACCACATACAAGACTTTAGTAATGAAAACTGTTAGTAGTAATCAGCATGGATTCATGAAAAATCGTTCTTGCCAAACCAATCTATTAACCTTCTACGATGAAGTGAGCTGCCACCTAGATAAAGGAAAGCCTGTGGATGTTGTGTATCTGGACTTTGCAAAGGCCTTTGACACCATTCCCCACAAACGCTTACTGTACAAACTAAGGAAGGTAGGTATGGACCATAAGGTGAGTACCTGGATAGAGAACTGGCTCCAGGGGAGAGTCCAGAGGGTGATGATTAATGGGGAGTACTCGGATTGGGCGGGTGTGGAAAGTGGGGTCCCCCAGGGTTCTGTCCTGGGATCAATCCTGTTTAACTTATTCATAAATGATCTAGAGGAGGGGATATCTAGTACAATCTCAGTATTTGCGGATGATACTAAACTAAGCAGGCCAATATCTTCTATGCAGGATGTGGAAACCTTGCAAGCAGACCTGAACAAAATAACGGGTGGGCAACTACATGGCAGATGAGGTTTAATGTTGAAAAATGTAAAGTAATGCACTTGGGGGCCAGAAACCAGAAAGCAAGCTACTCACTAGGGGGGGAACCTCAGGGTGAGTCTAGGATGGAAAAAGACTTGGGGGTACTGGTAGACAACAGGCTTTGCAGTGTCATGCAATGCCAAGCTGCTGCAAGCAAAGCCAACAGAATACTGGGATGTATAAAAAAGGGGATTCACTCTAGAAATAAAGAGATTATTCTCCCACTCTACAAGACTCTGGTCCGGCCACATCTGGAGTATGCTGTCCAGTTCTGGGCACCGGTCCTCAGGAAGGATGTGCTGGAATTGGAAAGAGTCCAGAGAAGGGCAACAAAAATAATTAGGGGAATGGAGGACATCAGCTATGAGGAAAGACCACAAGCACTGAACCTATTCTCTCTGGAGAAGAGACGCTTGAGAGGGGATATGATATCAATGTACAAATACTGTACTGGCAACCCTAGCATAAGGAACAAAATATTCAGAGAAAGGAGATACAATAAGACACGTGGCCACTCACTAAAACTAGAGGAAAGGCGGTTTAACCTTAAAATGCTTAAGGGGTTCTTCACTGTAAGAGCGGTAAGGATGTGGAATTCTCTTCCACAAGCAGTCGTATCAGCAGGGAGCATTGATAGTTTAAAAAACTATTAGATGGGCACCTTAGAGACCACAACATACAGGGGTATACAATGTATGGTTAAAAGCAAACACACACACATCATAGGTTGAACTGGTGGACTTATCTCATTTTTCAGCCTCACCATGTAACTATGTGTTGAAGATCAATTTCAGGGTCTTGGCAATCTTCTTATAGCCTAGGCCATCTTTATGTAGAGCAACATTTTTTTCAGATCCTCAGAGTTCTTTGCCATGAGGTGCCATGTTGAACTTCCAGTGACCAGTAAGAGAGTGGGAGCGATAACACCACATTTAACACCTGTTCCCCATTCACACATGAGACCTTGTAACACTAACGCGTTACATGACACCAGGGAGGGAAAATGGCAAATTAGGCCCAATTTGGACATTTTTACTTAGGGGTGTACTCACTTTTGTTTCCAGTGGTTTAGATATTAATGGCTGTGTGTTGATTTTGAGGGGACAGCAAATTTACACTGTTATGCAAGCTGTACACTCACTACTTTACATTGATGAAATGACACTTTGCTACAGTGTTGTCACATTAACCACTTAACGACCAGCCACGTAGATCTACGTCGGCTGACTTTGAGTGGTTATACCGGGATGATGCCTCTAGCTAGAGGCATCATCCCCGTACCGTTGTTTGAAGCTGGCGGTCGGCTTTCCGTCAGTAATGATCGATGCGGCTCGGGAGCCGCTCGATCGTTACTCGGGGGGGGCGGGAGGGGACGTCCCCCCCCTCCCGCCGCCTTCCGCGGCTTTGCTCGGGGCTCCCGTCCCACCGGGAGCCCCGAGCACCCAGCCGGCACATCCGCCGGCTGGATGGAGTCCCGATGAATGCCGGAAACGGCATCGATCGGGTCTCCGATGACGTAACCCGGAGGCGGCGTCCATGACGTCACATCCGGGTTACTGTGCCGCAAAAGGAGGCAGATTTAAAAAACGGCTGTATGCAAAAATGCCGTTTTTGGCGTTTTGCATACAGGGAAGTGTAGTGTAGGGGTCTAGGGTCTTTTAGACCCTCGATCCCTCCATAAAGTGTACCTGTCACACATATTGCTGTCACAAGGGATGTTTACATTGCTTGTGACAGCAATAAAAGTGATCAGATTTTTTTTTTTTTTTTTAAAAAACCTGTAATAAAAGTTAAAAAAAAAGAATAGGAAAAAAAAAAAAAAAAAAAAAAATTTAGCCGCCCCCGTCACCGTTAGCTCGCGCACAAAAAAAAACGTATACGCAAGTCGAGCCGCAAATGAAATCGCTGTTCAAACCACACATGTGAGGTATCGCCGCGATCGCCAGAGCGTGGGCAATAATTAAAAAAAAGAGCTACACTCTAACTCTAAACTGGTAACCGTTAAATAAATTTAAAGCGTCGCAGATTGAGATCTCTATTGACCGTAGTTTGTCGCCATCCCACGGGGGGGCGCAATTTTAAACCGTAACATGTTTGGTATCTATTTACTCGGCGTGACATGTTCTTTCACAATATACAAAAAAAATGGGCTAACTTTACTGTTTAGTATTTTTTAAAATTAGTGAATGTGATTTTTCAAATTTTTTCCAAAAAAATGGCGTTTTAAAGACCGCTGCGCAAATACCGCGTGACAAAAAATTTTGCAATGACCGACATTTTATTCTCCAGAGTCTTTGCTAAAAAAGTATATATAATGTTTGGGGGTTCTAAGTAGTTTTCTAGGAAAAAATACTGGTTTTAACTTGTGAACAAAAAGTGTCCGAAATAGGGCTGGGGGTAAAGTGGTTAAAAAAGATACATTTACAAAAATGTACTCACTTTTGTGGGATACTTAACTGGAAGCTCCGCCTCAACACATTTTGTCACACCAACATAAGGAACCAGTCATTCCTGATGCTTTCAAATGTGCAGTAAGTCATTGAATAATTTATTTTATTTTGGAGCTGTGGAAAATGAATATATAAATAAAAAAATATATATGTACTGTAAATCTTAGAAGCCCTTCTCCTCTGGAATGGTCTAACGTTGTTCAAGGTTTAGTGTCCAGGCATCTCCCAAAAGGTGTAAACGATAAAACAGGCTGTATTGTGTAAGCTATATTAAAAAAATAAAATCTAAACAAACAAAAAAAAAAAAAAAAAAAAAAAAAAACAGCAGGTACACGTGGCACTGGGCAAGAATCATACTATTTTTAGAATTTTCAAAAGACTACTTCTGACATAACTGGGAACATAATATTGCGGTCTTCTCAATTATGATGCGTTTCATCTTGTGGGGCTTCAAGTCATTTTTCCATTTAACCTTTGTGATCCTAAACATGGCTCAAGCAGTTCAAAATGAAGCTGCCACCAGAGATTCCTCAATAAGTGTGCATAAACAAGTCTCCACGAGTTTAAAAAGCCCTATTTGTCACATAAAATAACAGTTTCACAACTGGTAGAAAGCAGATGATATTGAACTTTTTTTAAAATCTGCATTAAGGTAATAGACAAACTGAAACAGACAAGAGCAATGCATAGCTTGATGGTGAAACCCACACAGGCAAACATTACATTGGATATAAAAAACTTGATACAGAGAGACTAGGGTTACAACATGCAATACGAGGGTGATGCTCATACTAACATTAAGGCTCCGTTCACATCTAGGCGTTTTGGGGCGTTTTTGGGGCGTTTTTCTGCTCTAGGATCAGCTCTCAAAACGCCCAACAAGACAAATCCTATTCATTTCAATGGCCCCTGTTCACATCTGAGCGTTTTGACGCTGTTTACAAAACGCCCAACGCTCAAAAAAGTACATGAGCTTCTTTTTGGGCAGATTACAGGCGTTTTCCATTGATCTCTATTCAATCTAAAAACGCCTGTACAAAAATCGCGGTAAAAATCGCGGTAAAATCGCGGTAAAAAACGCCGCAAAAATCGCGGTAAAAAACGCGCGAAAAACGCTACGCTCAGGTGTGAATGTAGCCTAATACCTGAAAAAAAAAAAAAAAACACAACAGAAAGCAAACAAAAAGATAAACACAAATAAGCGAAGTGTCGGAGAAAACAACCAGGCTATTAAGGTGGGATGGCTTTACGACATGATCAAGGCAGTCGAGGGCTCCACTAACCATTTATGTTACACCCTAAATTTTTCCAGGCAAACTATTTGTGTAGGGATCATTGTTCAGAAGTTGCTTCCAGAGAGCGAGGGATGGGGGAGAGGGCTTTTTCCACTGCATCGTAATGGACTTTCTGGCATAAACAAGGAATAGACTGGTCTGAGTTCGCACCACTACAGTTGGTACTAGAGTTTCAACTAGGCCTAGCAAGCAGACTCCCATGGAGGGTTCTATGGAGATCGATGTAACAAGGTTATTCAAGGCCAGCGCCTCTTCCCAGTAACCAACACTAGGGCAAAAACAAAAAATGTGAAAAAAGTCTCCCGGAGAGTTACCACACCTAAAACACTGATGAATTAGAGGAGTTCAACTTGTGGAGCCTGTAGGGGTGAAGTAGGCTGTGTGTACTATTTTGAATTGTATGAGTCAGTCATGTGGTGAGGTCCAGAAGGGGAGATCCTAAACATCGTCCCAAACATCATTGTCCCAATACAGGAATGTCATGCTACCAACGAGTACAAAGCCCTTCTAAGGGTGATAAGGACACAAATATGAAGTAGGAGTAAAGATGAGAGATAGGTTTCTCACCACACTCTGAGCGGAGCACCCGTTCCAACTCCGATTGGACAACCATACAGGAGGACTGCGGGAAATGAGTGGTGAAGGCATGGGAGGGCTATAATAATGAAACCGATAATTTGTGCGAATGCTGTTATTGGAGGAGAGTGGAGACAGGGAAACTAAAGAATGTTGTGAATCCACTTAAGAGATCCTCTTAATATACCTAGTCCAAGCATATGGATCTGGTAGCATATAAAAATGGAAGACAACAAAAAAAAGGGTGCACCGACCTAGTGCATCACCACTAAAAAGGTTCATTAAAATAGTATAAAATAAGCATTATACTCACAAACCAGATGTGAATATCGCACATAACATGTTCAACATAGGGTCTCCAAGGTGGCCAGGGTACTACGCGATGCTGGATGGCATGCTGTGTACCACATATTAAACCACTGTGGCTGGGCTGATGGGTTTCGAGGGCGAACCCCCTTCCTCAGAGCCAAAGGAAGCTGCTGACGGCTTGTCAGCACAGCATGCCATCCAGCATTGCCTAGTACCCTGGCCACCTTGGAGACCCTATGTTGAACATGTTATGTGCGATATTCACATCTGGTTTGTGAGTATAATGCCTATTTTATACTATTTTAATAAACATTTTTAGTGGTGATGCACTAGGTCGGTGCGCCCCTTTTTTTTATTGTCTTTCAGTTGTTTTCGGACACCCTTGGTCCTGAGGGGGCGGCAAGACCAGTAGTCCTATCCATCTAAGCCCGTTGGAAGTGTTCCTCTTTTTCCCCACCATTGTTTTTTCACTAGAGCGCAGGTGGTTTGTTTAGCATATAAAAAATGGGACAGAGTAGGATTAAGCCATATTGGAGCATTTGGGGACACAGCTGATCTCTGATAACCAGGCATATTCAACTTTACATAGAATACGGAGTTAGTGACATCATATTTTACTACACAAGTATCTACTTGCAATACTTTAAGGGCAAATTCACACTATGTGCGGTGACAGATGTTCACCACAGTGTAAAACTTCTGTCACCGCAGGGGCGCATAGGAAACAATTGTTCCCTGTGTGTCCCACTCACAATGCAGCCTAGCACTGCGTTAACTTGCAGACATGCTAGATTTTATCAAAGCGCGCCAGCCTAAATCACACTGCATTGTCAGGCCAGATAGTGCAGTGAATGAAGTGTATGCTTTGTACACTTCAAAAGAAAGCTCCTTAGAAAAAAAAAAAAAAAGCAGTTCAAGGAATCATGCACTACACTGCCCCCTAACTGGGACGCAGAGCAGCCAGAGCTGTAAATTACTCCTGCCAGTCAGTATGAATTGGCCCTAAATGTTATGGTTTAGACTGGATTTACACGGCTGCGTATTATTTAGAATCAATGGAACCCCAATGCACATGCACTTGAGTGCAGTACAACCCACAGTATCTCACTACCATGTTTGTACTGTGTGCTTGTGGGTGTAGACACCCTATTCAAATAAAAGGGCTTCCTACATGCATTGTATTTAATGCGCAATGCACCAATATAAGAATGGTGTAAACAGGCCATTAAGAACAGAAGTAGAATACACATCATCATACTTTACATACAAAATCCTTACTATTTAATAGATTTATAAATTCTATATGGTCCGTGAATAAAAGTACCATTTCAGTCTTTGCAGAGGACACCAAATTTTGCAGTGGAATAACGTCCTTACAGGGGGTCTACAACTTAAAAGCTGACCTCAATGCACTTTTTAATTGGGCAACTAGGTGGCAAATGAGGTTTAATGTTGATAAATGTAAAGTTATGCACTTGGAGACTAAGAATATGCATGCAGCATACATACTAGGGGGGGGGGGGGGGGTATAAATGGTGGAGAAGGATCTGGGTGTTCTGGTAGATCATAAGCTTAATGGCATGCAATGCCAAGCAGCAATTTCCAAAGTTAGCAAATTATTTTGTAGTATTTATTTATTTCAGGTACTTGTATAGCGATTGTCACAGAATTAGGAAGCTAGACTCCTGGCCACTGTCTGTGTGGAGCAATTCTTTGGTAGTCTCATCAACTCAAGCCATCTGTCTTTCACACAGCAGCCCATTGTCTGCTATGGGGATGTGTCACACTTTAATGCGGTCTATTGTTCTTTGGGATCTCGATGCCGGTGTGTCTGGCCTGGAATGAGATTCCTGAATGTTCAGGTGTTTAATTGTGTCATATTGTTTGCCTGCTAGCATTCTGTGCATTCCGCCTAGGCTGATTTAAGTGCTCAGTTAATTGGTATGTTAATGATATCATGGTCAGCCCTACCTCGTTATCGTAGCTATTGTGTGATATTTTGTGTAAATATTTGACTGGCCAATGACATACTTCTCCAATGTATAAAAGTCTGTGAGTTGGTTTTAATAAACAGTTCATTCTGGTTTGACCCCAAAACTTGTACTGTCTAGTTCTTGGCGTAACTATAGCCAGATTCACGGATCCCGTGTTCCAGATTTCTAAGGAAGCAGTCTTCTTGGCGGAGATATCCAGTCGGGGTGTCCTGTTCCGTCACAGCGATGTCAATTTACGCAGCGCTTTACATATACATTACACATTCACATCAGTCCCTGCCCTCAAGGAGCGTACAATCTAAGGTCCATAACTCACGTTCATACATACATAGTAATGAAATAGTAATCAAGGTAGAGTGATTACCTATAGCGCTTGCTAAAGTGTATAAACCAGGTGTTATGAATATAAAATAGCAATATAAAACACTGAGTATTAAAATTGCTAATTAAATTACAAATAAAATAATATAAATATTGTGCTAATTTATAGAAGGTGATTAAAAATATATAATAAATAGCTGAAATTGATGTGCATAAACATATAATAAATTATAAACAGTCCATATTATGGTAGCATCCACCAAAAAAATGACTTCTAAATGAGAAAAAACAGTCCAAAAATTGTGTAGATAAAAGATAGAGTGCAAGGTGCTCCTTTTTCCTCTTCCCAGGTGTCCCTTCACCGTAGAAAATAAGTAAATTTCAAACTCACCAGAAACTGTGGGTCCTATATGCCTTACGGCATTAAGACCAACCGTGCTTAGGAGACACTCTCCAGGTCCAGGTGCGTCCCTCCTGGCGGATAAAGGTATCCCTCTGCAGTACCACTTCCACTGCTAGCTGTCTCCAAAGTGGTTATATCGCCTCAGAAACCCAAAGACACCTTCTTGGGTACAATAATCCTCCTTTTGGATCACCTCCAGCCGCGGGGGTATGTTAAAGGAATAAAAAACCAGATAGTGCAGTACTGTTTTAAATGGTTTTAATATTGCACACAACCCCGGTCACTAACCAGATATTTTGAATATTTTACACCTGTTTTTATCACCTTTGGGACTGTATTTGTTTGCAGTGACCGGGGTTGTGTGCAATATTAAAACCATTTAAAACAGTACTGCACTATCTGGTTTTTTATTCCTTTAACATACCCCCGCGGCTGGAGGTGATCCAACAGGATTGATTATTGTACCCAAGAAGGTGTATTTGGGTTTCTGAGGAGATATAACCACTTTGGAGACAGCTAGCAGTGGAAGTGGTACTGCAGAGGGATACCTTTATCCGCCAGGAGGGACGCACCTGGACCTGGAGAGTGTCTCCTAAGCACGGTTGGTCTTAATGCCGTAAGGCATGAAATTTACTTATTTTCTACGGTGAAGGGACACCTGGGAAGAGGAAAAAAGGAGCACCTTGCACTCTATCATTTATCTACACAATTTTTTGGACTGTTTTTTCTCATTTAGAAGTCATTTTTTTGGTGGATGCTACCATAATATGGACGGTTTATAATTTATTATATGTTTATGCACATCAATTTCAGCTATTTATTATTATATATTTTTAATCACCTTATATAAATTAGCACAATATTTATATTATTTTATTTGTAATTTAATTAGCAATTTTAATACTCAGAGTGTTTTATATTGCTATATTTATATTCATAACACCTGGTTTATACACTTTAGCAAGCGCTATAGGTAATCACTCTACCTTGATTACTATATTTCATCATTAGCTCTAGCACTTTAGCAGCTGCAATTTATTTATTCACTTTATTTACATTTATATTTATTGCTACTATCACCACTAGGTCCTATACACCTTTATAGGTCCCCAATTGGCGCAGGTAATATACTTTGTATATTTTTTCCTAATACATACATAGTAGGGCCAATTTTTTACAGGATCCAATTAACCTACCAGCATGTCTTTGGAGTGTGGGAGGAAACCTGAGTACCCGGAGGAAACCCACACAGGCACAGGGAGAGCATGCAAACTCAGGGCAGGTAGTGTCGTGGTTGGGATTCGAACCAGCGACCCTCTTGTTGCTAGGTGAAAGTGCTAACCACTACACCACTGTGCCGCCGTATTAAGAGGAATACACTTCAGAGATATTTTACCCCTGTACAAATGATTAGTAAGACCTCACCTGGAATATGCAGTTCAGTTTTGGCACCAGTTCACAAAAAGGATATCGGGGAACTGGAGAAAGTGCAGAGCAGGGCAACCAAACTGATAAGAGGCGTGGAGGAGCTCAGCTGTGGGGAGAGATTAAAAGGAACTGAATTTATTTGAGACGAGGAGATTAAGGGGGATAGGATTAACCTGTATAAATACATTAGTGGTCCATATAGTGGCCTTCTTTACGTCTGGAGGAAAAGAGATTTAATCTCCAAATACAGAAAGGTTTCTTCACAGTAAGAGCTTGGAAAATAGACTCCCTCAAGAGCTGAATCTGTACAGCTCAGTAGATTAACTTAAAAAGGCCTGGATTCTTTCCTAAATGTACATAATATAACTGAATACTAACATTTATTAGGTAAAGTTGATCCAGGGAATATCAGACTGCCTCTTGGGGGGGGATCAGGAAGGATTTTTTCCCCCTGCTGGAGCAAATTGGATCATGCTTTGCTGGGTTTTTTTTTGCCTTCCTATGGATCAACTGAAGGTAAAGGATTGTGTATATAGGCTTGTATAATTTTTTCTTCCTTGTATTGGTTGAACTAGATGGACTTGTGTTTAACTATACAACATTGGAGCTACAGTAGATTGAAAATGAGATCAGTCCGATGTGATTGGGAAGCATTTCATGCAATTAAATTAGAGGAATGGAGGAATAAAACCAAAAGTGACCTTGCCTAATGTCAAAACCGGTGTATACTCATAGAAACTATGCTGTATACAGATAGATTGGCCATGCTTTGCTGAGCGTGAGTAATATGCCTGAAAAGCCAACTTGATGCTTGATAGTAAAAAGCTGCACCATTTATCCAAAATAAATTTGCTCTGTCCCATATAGGGGAAATATTTATGGATTAAATACTCTTGAAATTTCTCCTACAATGTGAGAATACAGATGTTTATCTGTGGATTTTGCCTTGGATGTGCCTTATGTGTCTCATATAAAAAATGAGCAGCATGGAAGACCTGGCAAGCAGTTGGTAGCAGGTGGCCTGGTTCATGGATACTAAATATGCACAAGCTGGATTTATAATACACATAAAATATTAATGCAATGTTTGAGAAGGCAAAATAAAGAATAATTTGCCAATGACATGATGTTTAATGTTGTGTTTCAAGATTAGCAAGTAAGACCTGTTTAAATCCATTTCAAACAATTTCTTTTGTGTCTCTAATTTTTGATAATTGATCCATTCCCCCCCCCCCCCCCCACAAATTCAATAGTGTTGGCTGTCCGTTCGGGTGTTTTCACATGCAATTTGAGAATATTGACTTTCCTAAGAGTATTATACAAAGCAAGTATGTATAGAGTGGGTTTACAGTGCAGTAGACACCCCTTAAGCCGTTGGAATGGTCATATTTTCTGTATCCTTTTCCAACCTGTGTGAGCGTAGCAAAAAGTTGGTACAATCCAGCTCCAACAATGATCTATATATGGCAGCCAAAAGATTACTTTTCCTTCACCAGGAGATTGAAGAGGAAAAAAAAAAAAAAACAGACTTTTCTCTCTCTCCACTGAGCTTTTGTGTTTTGACAGCAGGGAGGTTTCTCCACTGTCAGAATATACTGATTAACATTGAAGGCTATAGCCTGCAGTGCTGATCGAGTGGGCAAAACCAGACAGGGCAGTTGTATAGAAGTTGCTCAGTAGATCACAACCTCCCTGCCCATAAATGGATGGAAATATAGCCAGCCCCTGCTGAACCAGCCAAAGTTTGATCGACGTATGGCAGGCTTTAGCTGCTAGAATTATCCATGTTGCAGCTACATCAATAACAAGAATAATGGGGAAACCATAATGGCTGCATGTCAATTGTCTTTATTAAGTTTTACCATATTATATAATATAAAAATGATATAGGATTAGGAAAATGTATGATATTGGTAGTTTTTCTATGTGGTTTCTCTCACCACTTGCTACACCTACTCAATTACAGGACACAGCAAATGGTGGGGGAACCACGACGAGTGAGTGGCAGGGGACACTAACAGCCTAAAGTCGTATTGCAGTGGCACTCAGTTCTCTCTACACACATATATATGGATGGAAATAAATCTTGTCGAAACAATGCCACAGCGAATGCATGCCGTAATCAAAGCCAATGAAATATTAGCGTGTGACTTTTTGCTTTTTGGTGGCCACTTTTTTTTTGGCCAGGCAGTGTATATACAATATCTCACAAAAGTGAGTACACCGCTCACATTTTTGTAAATCTTTTATTATATCTTTTCATGCGTCAACACTGAAGAAATTACACTTTGCTACAATGTAAAGTAGTAAGTGTACAGCTTGTTTAAGAAGGTAAATTTGCTGTCCCCTCAAAAACACTCCACACACAGCAATTAATGTCTAAACCACTGGCAACAAAAGGGAGTACACCCCCAGGTTAAAATGTCCAAATTGGGCCCAATTAGCCATTTTCCCTCCCCAGTGTCATGTGACTCAGTGTTACAAGGTCTCAGGTGTGAATGGGGAGCAGGTGTGGTAAATTTTGTGTTATCACTCTCATACTGGACGTTCAACATGGCACCTCATGGCAAAGAACTCTGAGGATCTGAAAAAAAGATTTGTTGCTCTACATAAAAATGGCCTAGGTTATAAGAATATTGCCAAGACCCTGAAACTGATCTGTAGAACAGTGGCCAAGACCATACAGTGGTTTAACAGGACAGGTTCACTCAGAACAGGCCTCGCCATGGTCAACCAAAGAAGTTGAATGCATGTGCTCAGCGTAAAATCCAGAGGTTGTTTTTGGGAAATAGACGTATGAGTGCTGCCAGCATTCCTGCAGAGGTTAAAGGGGTGGAGGGCCAGCCTGCCAGTGCTCAGACCATACGCCGCACACTGCATCAAATTGGTCTGCATGGCTGTCGTCCCAGAAGGAGACCTCTTGTAAAGATGATGCACAAGAAAGCCCGCAAACAGACGAGGAGACTAAGGACATAGATTACTGGAACTATGTCCTATGGTCTGATGAAACAAATATAAAATATGGCGGCAACCAGGTTAGGAGTACAAAGAAAAGTGTCTGGCCTACATTCAAGCATGGTGGTGAGAGTGTCATGGTCTGGGGCTGCATGAGTGCTGGGGAGCTACAGTTCATTGAGGGAACCATGAATGCCAACATGTACTGTGACATACTGAACCAGAGCATGATCCCCTCCCTTAGGAGACTGGGCCTCAGGGCAGTATTCCAACGTAATAACGACCCCAAAAACACACCTCCAAGACGACCACTGCCTTTGCTAAAGCAGCTGAGGGTAAAGATGGACTGGCCAAGCATGTCTCCAGACCTAAACTCTATTGAGCATCTGGGTGAAGGAGCAAAAGGTCTGCAACATCCACCAGCTCAGTAATGTCGCCATGGAGGAGTGGAAGAGGACTCCAGTGGCAACCTGTGAAGCTCCGGTGAACTCCATGCTCAAGAGGGTTAAGGGAGTGCTAGAAAATAATGATGGCCACACAAAATAGACACTTTGGGCCCAATTTGGGCATTTCCACTTAAGAGGTGTACTCACTTTTTTCCCCAGCAGTTTAGACATTAATGGCTGTGTGTTGAGTTATTTTGCGGGGACAGCAAGTTTACACTGTTATACAAGCTGTACACTTACTACTTTAAAAATTGTAGCAAAGTGTCATTTTTTCAGTGTTGTCACATGAAAAGATATAATCAAATATTTACAAAAATGTGAGGGGTGTACAAAGACACCCCGAAAAACAAAGTGAAAAAATTATGCAGCAGGCTAGTCCATTTTGCTGAAATTC